>NC_068348.1:23469137-23707059 GCF_014633365.1 Diospyros lotus
GAGCTTATGCCAAACACATCTCTAAAATGACTAACTTATACATCAAGTCCCTAATAATCTTCAATGAAGCGGCAAGGTCCTTGGAGAGTTTCGTCCCGTGTTCCCAAAGTTGGAAAGATGATGTTGCTTGAGTTTCTAGACTTTGAAGACGTTACTAAAGCTCAATTCTCTCAAAATTTGCCAAGCCAACCTTGATCTCCAATTATACTTCCCAAAGCGCCATCTTGTCCTTGTACGCATTCATGTTCTACCAACAAACACAAAATCAATCTCAAGAAAGGGTACAACTTTCAAAAGAAAAAGAAACAATAAAAAAAAGGAAAATATCTCTTAGTTAAAGATAGTTCACAGGATAGTCTTTCTTTGAGGCCTCTTTTAGAGCTATAACTAGGAGCCCTAGTAACTTCCTTGAGGTTAGGGACTTATCTTCCTCTACCATTTTTTTCATGAAAGGGAAGTGGTTCCTTTTTATCTCACCTTGAACCTCTTCTTCAACCTCAACGCAAGGGACAAGGGCAATTCCCACAATAAACTCCTAGTCGTTAAGGCAAATCAAGTTCATCAGAACAACAAGGACCAATTCTCTTCCTATTGGACCAATTACAGAAGGTCTCAAAACATTGATTCAATATGCCATTGTATAGAGGCAAATCCCATAAGGTAAGCCCTCAACATGAGGTATTCTCTATATTTTAGGAGTAGATAAACCCAAGCCTAACATGAAGAAACACATTATAGGAATCCCAAGTCTTCTTGGGGCCACTTTTCATAACATCCATAGGTTCAAAATAAGATAAGTCACCCTTATATAATAATCATTATACAAATCATTCTTGGACTCATCATGAAACAAGGATATTTGAACTAATCCTTTACGATATAGGTAATGTCGACTAATTCTCATTGGGATCCTCATCATACAGCTTAACCCAAAAGGCATAAAAAAAAAAACACCTTCAGGAGGGTGAATCAAAGATAAGAAATTCTACATTACTTTCACTAGTCCACAAGTTATCTTTAAATTTTTGTGTTGACTTAAACATTTGAGTGGATCTTTCTAGTCTAACCTAGAGACAATCATTCTTGTTTTACATGTGTAGGAATCTCAAAATCAGGTCAATTTGGTACATAATTCAAATCCTACAAAAAAATTTTACGAATTCAATTGGTGATCGATTTCGACGTTATTAGCTTTTTTTTCTCTTTGGAAAGAATGTTGCAACAATAATAATAATAATTTCTTTGGAATCTATAAATTCCCTACTTCAAGTTAATTATCAAGTGTCATGAGATTACTTGAAAAAAAAAATGTATGGTCAAAGTTGAGCGACAATAATCACCAGTTGCTCATTTAAAGCAAAGAATCCATTATTTGGATTTAAAGGCGTTGTAAAAAAACACTTATTATGATAAATTGATCATTAAAATATTTGGAAGTTAGATATCTGTAATTGTCTAAAATAGTTCAAAATAATATTAATATTAGTTTGCAATTTGTAATGATCACTCTATGACACATCAATTTGATGATTGTTACAATTTTTTTTTGCATTATTATTACAAATTGAATGAATTTCAATGATTAAAAATTTTAATTTGATTTTTCTCTAAAAATTTTAAAATATTGCACTCAATTTTATATCTTCTTAATTATTTAACTCTTTTAGATATAATTATAAATAGAAGTGATTAATATACAAAAAACTATATACGTCAACTCACCCAATTGTAATGAATGATTACGAGAAATGTTCATTCTCAAATACGTGTAAATCCATTTAAAAAGGACGAATCTTTTATAACTTGCATTAGGAGAGAGTACTAGGAACTCGTGGTGAGCCAAGCCAACCAAACTGCTCCATTCTAGCTTTTGATTCTTTATTTTTATTTTTAATTTTTAATATTTTTAGCTTAGGAAAAAATTTAAAAGTTTTACAATACTGTTGTTTTGAAAATCGAATTGACGTATCGAATAAAAAAAGAGAGAGGTTCATTGTTCAATGGTCAAATCTTTTTCATTTTTTCAATGGTAAAATAAAATAAATATATATTGATCAAAATTATGACATAAAAATTTTAAAAATAAAATTTATCACTGGACTTGATAGGTTTAAAAGTGAATTAAGTGACGTTAATTATCAATTAATTTTTTTTATAACAATATTAATCCAAATCTTTATATATATAAAAGTAGAATAGTCTTGAAAAAATAGATTTTCCCTCTAAAACTTGTATTAATAATTTTCATTTAGTAGTTATTGTATTAATAATTTATATTTAGTAATTTGCATTAATAATTTAAAATTTTCAATTGTTTTGAAATAATAAGTATTAATTACTATAAAAGTAATAATAGATTTTAAATATATGAGTTTTTCAATGCTAATTATGGATTTTTTAATACATTATTATGTGAATATTAAATATTTAATTAATCCATTAATCAATAAAAAAGAAATATTATTTATGAGGAATATGAATAGACACTTAAAGTATTAATTAAGTCACAAAAAATTGTCCATTAAATAAAATATTATCTTTGTATAATATAATAATATATAATATCTTTATATATATAAAAGTATGATAGTCTGAAAAAAAAAAAATTCCCCCAAAACTTGCATTAATAATTTGCATTTAGTAATTTGCATTAATAATTTAAATTTTCAAATTGTTTTGAAATAATAAGTACTAATTACTATAAAATTAATAATGAATTTTAAATACATGAGTTTTTTAATACTAATCATGAGTTTTTCAATACATTATTATGTGAATATTAAATATTTAATTAATTCGTTAATCAATAAAAAATAAATATTATTTATGAGGAATATGAATTGACACTTAAACTATTAATTAAATCACAAAAAATTATTCATTAAATAAAATCTTATTTTTATATAATATAATAATATATAATATCTTTATATATATAAAAATATGATAGTCTCAAAAAAAAAAATTCTCAAGACTTGTATTAATAATTTACATTTAGTACTTATTACATTAAAAATTTAAAATTTTCAATTACTTTGAAATAATAAGTATTAATTACTGTAAAATTAATAATAAATTTTCAATACATGAGTTTTTCAATACATTATTATGTGAATATTAAATATTTAATTAATCCGTTAATCAATAAAAAATAAATATTATTTATGAGGAATATGAATAGACACTTAAACTATTAATTAAATCACAGAAAATTATTCATTAAATAAAATCTTATTTTTATATAATACAATAATATATAATATCTTTATATATATAAAAGTACGATAGTTTGAAAAAAAAAAATTCCCAAAACTTGTATTAATAATTTACATTTAGTACTTATTACATTAAAAATTTATAATTTTCAATTACTTTGAAATAATAAGTATTAATTACTGTAAAATTAATAATAAATTTTCAATACATGAGTTTTTCAATACATTATTATGTGAATATTAAATATTTAATTAATTCGTCAATCAATCAAAAATAAATACTATTTATGAAGAATGTGAATAGACACTTAAAAGTATTAATTAAGTCATACAAAATTTTCTATTAAATAAAATCTTATCTTTATATAATATAATAATATATAATATCTTTATATATATAAAAGTAAGATAGTCATTGTTAATAGTTGACTTACACAGTTTCTCGCGTAAATTGTGTTAATTTATTTATTTTTCTCTAGCTATTACTGTACCTACATTCAATTTATTGAGTACAACACCAAAAAGTGAATTATTCAATTTATTGAATACAACAGGTTCTAATGCACCAAAAAATAAATTATTCGATTTAATTAATACAACAGTTCCAATGTATCAAAAAATAAATTATTCAATTTATTGAATACAACAGATAAATATTTAGAAATTAAAAAATAAAAAAATATATCTTAGATACATTAAACAGTGATGAAAAGCTTTTGAAATTTATTCAGCTTGATAAGTATGGTTAATAATGGTTTTCAACGTTAATTCTTCAAGCAGATAAATATTACCGCATGTACCCAAAAAAATGAATTATTCAATAATGATTTATTCAATTTATTGAATATTGAATACAACAGGTTTCAATACACCAAAAAATGAATTATTCAATAATGATTTATTCAATTTATTGAATATAACAGGTTGCAATGCACAAAAAAATGAATTATTCAATAATGATTTATTCAATTTATTGAATATAATAGGTTCCAAAACACCAAAAAATGAATTATTCAATTTATTGAATACAATAGTTCCAATGCATCAAAAAATAAATTATTTAATTTATTGAATACAATAGATAAATATTTAGGAATTAAAAAATAAAAATATATATATTAAACACATTAAACAATAGATAAATATGGTTAATGATGATTTCAACGTTAATTCTTAAAGTAGATAAATATTACTGAATGTGCTTACATTTAATTTATTGGATACAACAGGTTATAATGCAACAAAAAATGAATTATTCAATAATGATTGATTCAATTTATTGAATAAGCTGGTTCCAATGCATAAAAAAATGAATTATTCAATTTATTGAATACAACAATTCTAATGTATCAAAAAAATAAATTATTCAATTTATTGAATACAACATACAAATATTTAGGAATAAAAAAATATATCTTAGACACATTAAACAACAAATAAATATGGTTAATAATGGTTTAAACTTTAATTCTTCAAGTAGATAAATATGTAATTGTACGTTGCAATATCAAGAGTCACAAGATGCAGTGGGTTGAAGATGCTAGTATGTGATAAAGATGGTAAACAAACAACTTCGACCACAAATGTTGTATACAAAAAAGTTTTTCAAAATTTACTTTAATCACAATGAAATAAAATTGTTGTTTCTTCACTAATTCATATAGTATATTAAATTTGCTAATATACATTTCATATTTTGAACTATTATTTTATACATATTTTTGTTAGATATTGTATCTCGTGCATCGCACGAGTCGAGAACTAGTTTTTAAATATTTAACTTATAAATCAGAAGCTAAACAAAAAATTATTCATATATTATCATACTGATAGTAATATTCAATATCTTAAATTATTATTATATTTTTAATATTTAAAATAAAAGAAAAAAATATTTTTTTTAAAAAAATCTTAACTAAAGAAGAAGAGGAATAAGCGGCAAAGGGAATGGGAGAAAAATAAGAGAGAGAAATAGGGTTTCTTGAAAAATGATACCAACTTAAATGATAAATGATATAATATTTGATATGTATGTATATGTATGTATAGATTGTTGAAAAAAAAAGTAATAAGATGATATGTATGTATATATGTTAAATAATATCATTTACTTATTTTATTTTTAATTATTAAATTCATTTTGTTTATTGTCACAACATCGACACCAATATGTGTTCGCTCTTAGTTTACTTTCAAATTAATTACAACAATAATATCATTAAATCGTGTTTCTCATTTTTTTTTTATAAAAAAAAGATATTAACTATTAATTATTATGGAACTTATATCTATTGTTTATGTTTGAATTATTTTTTTAATAATTTTTATATTAAAAATTATATTTACAAAAAAACTCCTATGATGAACAAGATCTTCGATAGGGCATCACGTTTCCGTTTCGTACTTTTAAGAAAATATATCATTTTTCTATTTTTATTTTATATTGAAAATATTTTGTGTATTCGTTTATGTGCAACCTAAGTCAACCACCACTAGCAATCTTTTATTTTATTTTTTTGTTATTTATGCATAAAAGAGAGAAAAAAATAGAATGAGGATTTTGATGCTTTGGATATTTTTAAACATTAATAGAACATGATCAATAATCTCAAGGGAGATTCATATTATTTCTGAAATATGACAAAAATGTGTTGTTTTGTCTAAATTCAAGGTGTTTGGTGTAATTTATCTATTACGGGGTGTTTGTTAACTAAGATAAGAGAGAAAAAAATGTCAAATATGATAAATATTTCGGATGTTTGGTCTCTAACGTGTTTGTTAAACTTATTTGACCATTTCTGAAAAAACTCTCATGTAATCTTTTATCTTTTTTTTTTCAAAATAAATTTATTTGATCTCTCCAATTAGATAAATTTATCTTACATTTTTCAAATAAATCTCAATTACCTATATGCCCCTTGTAAGATAATTAATGTCATTTAATACATTTTTAAAATTTAAATTTATTAAAATAACTTATTCATTTAAGTCTTATAATTAATATTATTTAATACTTTTTTAAATTGTCATATGTTTTGTAAATTTTTAAAATTTAAATTTCTCTCTCTATATATTTTATTAACTAATACAATTCCTTTCACCAATTTTTAAATTATTTTATTTAATTTTATATTTTATTATCTATTATGAAAATATAATTTGGCCATTTTTAATTATTTAGGTGGAATTATTGTAATTCTAATAATAATTATTTTTACTTTTTAACTCTTTTTAAATTAATTTTTGAACATAAATTTAGAAAATAAAACATTTTTTTTAATTTTTTGATAATTCATATTAATAAAAATAATATTATTTTAATCATAGAGATATTTTGATAAAAAAAACTCTTTTCTTGATACTTATCATATGTATTAATAAACACATAGAGAAAAAAATATAATTATCAGTGAATTTTGAAAAATTTAAAAAATAATTTTGATAGAAATCTTGAAATACTTTCTAATTTTATCTTGATATAAAAAATATTTTAAATTTATTTTGATACCTTTTATTTTACTCATCTTAATAAGATAAGTAAATAATATTTTAAAAATTTAAAACAAAATAAAGTATACAGGTGGGAAAACCAGAGATGGGGTGAGAGAGGCTCGAACTCTCGACCTCAGGATAACTCAGAGCTATGAGACCTACGCGCTAGCCAACTGCGCCACCACCCCAATGGTGAGACTACGTTGCAAACTTTCTAATTTTAAAGGTGGTTCAAGGACCGACAGCTCGGGCTCCAGCGGTTCGTTGGAATTTGGAAACACGAACGACGCGCTCTCGCTTCCATTGCCCCCAAATTTTTCTGCCGCATGCCTCTCCTTCTACTTTCCCCCTGAATCTCATCTCCTTGTTCCCCTCTTTTAGGGTTTCCCTTCTCTCTTTCATCTCGTGCGAAGATCAATTACGCAAACGCATCTTCCCTCTAACGGTCGCACGTTTTTAATGCGAAGAAAGGTACTCTTTTCTTGTAAATCATTCTTAACGTAGTAGATTTTATTGTTTTACAAACATCATCTACTTCACGTATGTTTCTGGTTCAATTTGATGCGATTCTTTTCCCTTTTCGTGTATCTGCTTGTCTTCGATCAATTTCGTTTGTTAGGCATTGTCTATATGGAATTGTAATAATTGCTGGAATAAGTAGGTTACGACTATAAATCTAAACGCCGACTGTTGATTCTTGGTACTTAAAATGGATTTGGTTGCCATTATCCATCTAAATGTGATTTAACATGGCGTTCAATGTTTCAAGTATTGTGTGATTTGGGGCGTCTATGTAAAATGTGGCGATTAATTTTCTTTTCTTTTCTTTTTTCTCGTTGATTACTCACTAAAACCAGCGGGTTGGTTTGAGGTTCTGAAAATTTTTTGAGGTGTAAAAACCTTAATATATATTTAACGGCTTTAAACTCCTTCAGATGTCTTTATCTTTGATAGTTCTTGCTGGATTAATTGTATGGGATGATAAAGGTGAATAATTTTTGCATGTAGAAAATAGTCAGAACGTTCTCATCAAATTCCCACGAATTTTATTCCATCAAAAAGAAAAAGTAACAAAGAAGACAAGGAACAAGAACATATCAAGCATATGCTTTCTCTATGTACTGATAAATTGCTTGTGGACTCAACGAGGAACAATAGCCATTACCCTTCCACTCATCCCCACCCCCAAATTAGAGATTTTTATCTTGTCCCCTGTACATTGTTCTTGCTTCTGGGCATGAATGTTGGTTTAGTTGTGTTGCTTTACTTGGGGCCTTATTATGTTTTTAGTGAGAAGTTGTGATATCTTTACTTATCATATCAATTAAAATGTTTTTATCTACCTCTTGTTCGAATTTGACTCCCCTACGCCTCCTTAAATTTATGGATTACTTGTTTCTTTTTCATGCTTTAGCTAAGATAATCGAAATGATCGACTTTATGCATTTAAGGGCTTGTTTTTTTACTGATTTTTTCCCATATCAAGAATGAGTTAAGTTAAATTTCACGTGTCTTATCTGCATCTTTCTTATTTCAAATTTCGGAGTTTATATCTCGATTAATATCCCTAGTTGTTCTTATAAGTACAAGGCCTTGCTCAGTTACTCTCTCCCAAAGTTTTATAATGTAGCTCATTAATTTGATTCCTTTATAATTTTCACAGCTTTAAAAATCATCTTTTTCATTTTTTTTTTTGGATAGGATCATCTTTATTCTTATTAATTAGCACAAAAGTGCTCTTTATCCACTCATCCAACATCTTTTTTAATTTTAGATTCACTTTAAATATTTTTTGTTAACCAAAAAATATCATTTTCTCTAGAGATGGCAAAATGACCTGCCCTCGTCGAGATGCGCCCTAATTGGGGAGGGATCAACAAGCATTGACCGAGTCCAAGAGAGGATTTGGGATTTCTCAATTAAATTATAATCTAGGATGGGGTAGGAATGGTATTTAGCTGTCCTGCCTCACTCTGATCCAATTGCATCACGATGTATATAAAATATATATGCATTATACTTAATTAAATATATATTTAAATAAAGTTGTTTGTTTTTAACTATTAATCTTAGCCAATTAAGTCCACAACTAACCCATGTAAGCTACCCAATCAGAAAAATCAGGGGGTTTCTTTTCAAGTCTTCAACTGTTCATCGTTCATTCGTAACCATCATCATTGGCTGTGACCGTCATCCTCATCAGTTTGCTGGGCCACCATAGCTGTCAACTATTTAAGGTAAATCAAAAGTTTTACCCTTTATTTTTCTGTCAATCTGCTACTTCCTGTATCTGGCTGAGCCGCTCGACATTTCTTATGGTCCTCTCTTCTTTTTATCGATGCATTTCTTCTTCATCTTCAAGCATATCCACAAATATAACCTTATGATTTCTGAGTTTTCCTCATTAGGGTTTCTTCTTTTCATATTTATGGGTATATGTATCTGGGATTTCCTCATTAGGGCTTTCCTCAAGTTTTCCCATTTATTCGCATATGTATTTATCTGCAGTGGCTCAAATAGCATACTGTTTAGAAGATCCTTCATGATCTGCTGTGCCTTCCTTTTAAATTGAGTTCTCGTGCTCATTTTTGCATTTCGTTCATATTTTCATATGAGATGGCTTTGGGTTTAACCTTGTGGTCATGTTCCCTGATGGGGTAGAATTTGGGAGGAATATTTGTGCCTCACTGAGGATCAGTGCTGTGGCCCCATTGCCATCCCTAATTTTCTCCCAAGTATTTCCATGTTTCTATCAGGATATAATCTGACCCAACTGCTTACTAGTTTTTATCTTTTTCAATGCTTGCTTTATTTTTTTTGAACATATATGTATATAAAACATGTAATTCTTATCCTTCTCAAAAGTTATTATTTATTAAGATGTTTCAATATAACACTTGTTTATCTCCATGTTTAGTGAATAACTTTGAGAAATACTCCTTTCATCTCTCTTTGATTGCCCTCATAGTAATTTTAAATCACACCCTACAATGATCTACTTTTCTTTAGGCATTTCTTATACCAAGCACACTAAATCTTTCCAAATTTTTTCCTTTATCTTCTCTCCTAACCCAACTTGCATTGCATATGTACTAATAATATTCATAATTTCATCTCCTAGAACTACTTTAGCTACAATAATCTCAACTCCTATTCTCTTCACATCTAATATCCCTTCCTTGAAAAGTCTTATCCATAATAACTCCCGCTTCATTCTTTTCCTGATCATTCTTCAAATACCACAGATTATATCTAGATTCTATTAACATTTTAGCCTCCTCTCCAACCCATCTCGTCTATTGGAAGGAAAATAATACTAATTTTTCTCCTAACCATCACAACCACCACTTCCATAGATTCTCCTATCAAAGTCCCAATATTTCTTGATCCATTCTGAATCTATGATCTTGGACTAATTTCTTTATCTCATGGATTCATGAAAATGCTAGGACCCTTACATATTTAACAATACATCCAGGTGTCAATGCAGTAGCTCTATCTCATTTTTCACTCTACATGAGCAGAGCAGTGCCTGTATGAAGGTTACACCCAAACAATTTGTCATTTGTCTAGAATTCATATTGTTTGATCCAATGAATTTTATGCTGATTGTGGCTTCCTAACACAACCCTTCTTCCAATCCTGGCTGTAAATAGGAATTCACATGCAGTGTTTACCAACCCCTACACCTCTAAATCTTCCCAAATTTGTCTTTATCTCTTCTCATAATCCAAATTGTGGTGCATATGAAATAATAGTATTCATAGTCTCTTGTCCTAGAACACGTTTAGCTACAATAATCCTATCTCCTATCCTTGTCATATCCACTCTCTCATCCTTTAAAGTCCTAGAACAAGTTTAGCTACAATAATCCTATCTCCTATCCTTGTCATATCTTCACTACATTCCTTGCGTTATCCTTCCCTAAATACCAAAGTTGCAATCTAGAGTTCATCAACACTTTAGCCTTCTCTCAGACCTATCTAATCTCTTGGAGGCACATAATATATTTCGGTGCTGTTGGGATGTTAGATACAATCTTCATCCTTTCAGCTAAAGCAAAAGGAGGGGAGGGAGGGCTAAAATTACCTACTGCAATATTTTTGTTTCTCATAAATAACTATTCCAATTGAATCCAATGGAGGGAAAAAAAACCAAAAAGTGAGGAATTATTTTTTATCCTAGTGCCTTTGATCACCTTAGAATACTTGCTGAAAAGGGCCATGCTCCGAAGGATACTGGCCAGCATATAAATCATCGACTGCAAGTTGCTTATGGTGGAAGAGTTTTTATTCTGCCCATCTGTATAGCTGTATGTCATGGACCTTCTATAAGCTTTTGATAATTTGCTTGTTTATACATGGATAGATGTGTATATTTACACATTGAAATGGTATAATATGTATGTTAAATTCTTAACCACTATCTCATCTAAAAGCTTAAGCTAGTAGATATATAGAGGGTTAATTTATTTTTTATATCATTTTTACTCTCAACATACCCTTTCACATGTGGCCAGATTTCACTAAATAACTGATTCAAACACATGCAACTATTTAAATGCTGGGTAAGTGGTGAGATTTGAACCCAAGACCTTTGTCTGCTTTGATACCATGCTAAATTGTTAACCACCTTATCATCTAAAAGCTTAAGATGGTAGATATATAGAGGGTTGACTTATTTTTTTCTATTATATTTACTCTCAACAATATATAAGTAATCTACCAATCAATTATAAGAATCAATGCATTATATGATTTGTGTTGCAGCTGATACCTATAGATGTCATCATAAGTACTCTATTAATCCTAATAATCATACTAGCAACAAATCATGTTGATGCATATAGTTATACCTTTTTAAGTTTGAGGAAGGCATATTGCATTTCCATTTAGCACATTTCATTGTAACAAATGTAACCTTCAGAATACTTGCTATCAAGAAAATTTAAGTGGCCTCACCGTTGACTCCTCATGCATTGGATGACCATATTCTAGGGGGTGATGAAAGTAGTTGCTAAGGACGTTTCTTGCTTACTGTCTAAACTAGGTAAGCTCATTCGTGCTATGTCCTTTTAAGGGTTATTGTTCGTAGGTTTTTGTCATAGTTTGACCTTGAGTTCTTCGGTTTCTAGTCTCTTGCATTATAAGAAGCTTCAATTCTATTAAAATTCTCCACTGACTGATATAAGAATATACTACTCCACTCTGTCATTGATGTTCTCTAAGTCCACTTCTTTGTTGTTACCCTCAGTTAGACCATCTGCAATTTTGACCTCTTTAGATTTCATCCAGCATCATCAATCATATTACAAGGGTCTTCTTTGTTGCCTATTGTTACCTATGATACATGGACATGCTTATGGGTATCTAATGGGGTATCTGTCAGAATTGTCAATTTCATGACTTTTAGGATATGGGGATATATATCTGAATATAGGACACAGGTACAGGCATATGGCATGGAGAACAATAAATCTTACTACTGTACCCCTACCCTTACAAATCTTTGATTTTTAGTTCTATAACTAAAAATTAAGATTGTGGACTAATTAGAATCCATAATTGGTATATATATATATAATTGATAACTATATGTGTATATGTGTGTGTGTGTGTGTGTAAATTTAAAAATGAATTCATTTTATATTTGAAATTTAAATTGTATTGAATTTATATTTTTCTAAAAATTTATAAAAGTTACATGTTTTCTCATCTAATCAATAGAAAGGATATATATTCTATTTGGCCTATCTGCCTTTGAGAGCCCAAAATAAAAACCCATTCTGTCAGCAAATAAGGCGGCCTACCCTCCCACTTATTTCTCCCTTATTCCCGTGAGTTCATGACATTAGAGATTACTTCAGTTAGGTTTTTGAGAAACAGAGTAAAGGCAGCGGCGGTCAGAAGCTCGCTGAGAAGGCCTCGCAAGCCCAAAGTAGTCTCTAAGAAGCATTGACAGATGCGTTTGTCTAGAGTGAAGATCTTGTTGGGAGCAGGACAGTTGTGATTTGAGTCAACCAGGTAACTATGGTTCGGCAAAAGCTAGATAGCATTTTTTCTTTGAGATAAGATGGACTGAGCCATGTCGGATGGGAGATATGCTCTCCAACCGGTATTCTGTACTAGTACCGGTGTCATGTCGTGTTGACACTAGTACAATGCATAAAAATGCTGAGTCCATTTGACATAGGTTGTTTTATTAAAGGCTAGCATCTTCTGCAACTTCACCCCCTTGGATTGGATCCAACAACACAAAAGAATTCATCACCAGAAAGTATCCTGAAATCATCTATGAATCTACAATATGACCCTGGTTTAAGAAGGGAAAATAGTTACTGTATTAATAGAAAATTTCCTTTGTTTTTATTTTTTTTCCATGCTATGAAAGTTCATTATCTTATTCTATATATTAGGGTTGTGTGTAATGTGAGTTGCACAATTTGCGCCTAATCTTGATTGGAAACTCATCTTCTGACTGTGTTGCTTATCATCCCTTATAGATTAGCAATTTAGCATTTGGATAATCATGATTGTGTTTCAGGGTGGGCTTATAAGAAACAGATGTAGTTTTTTGGGCTAACTTATGAAGTGGCATTGCTTTCACCCAAATTTGTGGTTTAGCCATTGTATATGATGTAGTTGATTCTAACAGTTTTGTAAGAAGCATTATGTTTTTCCTACCGTAGAAACATAATTCTGTTGAAATTGTCAATTATAGCCCATTTTCTCTTGAAAATTTTTCATGCAGGTGCTGCAGCCCTTATTTGGATAGGATAATGGGTGTAATGTGAAAGTCTCTTGGAAGGAAAAATAGTTTTACAATGGAGCCTTCTGATCAGAGAGAGCAAATGAAAAGCAATAGTGATCTTATGACCCGCCGTTTAAAGAACCGAGAACGCCAACGTAGATACAGGGCCCGGAAGCGTCTTGAAGCCGACATGAAGAAGGGAAGTACTTTAACCAACGCAAGTCCACTGCAGGTAGAGATGCAAGGAAGCGGGGTTGTTGGGAATCATGTTAGCACTGTTCATTGCAAAAGAAATTGGAAGAAAGATGCCAGAAGTGCCCATGCAGCCATGTCTCGTGTTTCGACCTCGACCAATGAATGTCTAGGTGAAGCGGAAGCAAAGCCACTGGTACAAAGTGAAATTCCATCGGTCAACTTCATCGTCCAAAATGGCAGTGAGAGAAGTGTTACGCCTGGCCGAAGACATTGGAAAGCCGAGGCAAGAAATAAGAAAAGTTGAAAGTGAAAGTGTTTAAGAGTTCTTTCCCTTGTTATGATAAATGTTTATGGATGTTTTACAAATGGGAACTACACAACTAATTTCGGAGGAAATGTCCAAAATAGTAATCACCTTGTAAGATATCATGTATTGTTAACTCTCTGGTGCCCTCTGTAAGAGTGCCTTGGTTTTCCCTCACTTTGTGGATGCTTGAATATGAGCCCATATACTTGCAGATCCCTAAGGTCACATCTTAACCGAATCTAAGGTTTCAAGTTTAAGTGTAGTGTTCAACGATTATTTGATTGCGTTGTCTGTCAACAGTTTAGAGTCTACAGGTCTAAGGGTTGGGGTCTTTAATAGTTGGAGAGTTGATGATGTAACTTGATGTGTGTCATCAATCTGCATTGGGTTAGAAGCCAACATATTATATCCTTAATTGCTTATATTTTTCCGTCTTACCAAACAATATAGAGAAAATCAAAGGTGGTAAATGGGTAATCTTTATTTCGTGCATTCATCCATCGCACATCATAAGAGACATCGTATGTATTTGCCTCGAAGAAGTAAGAATAGTAATACTATTAATATTGTCATTTATAGACATTGGGCATGAGATATGAGGACTTAATAATAAATAATATTATCATTAATAAAGATGATTGAAAATTTTGAATTCATCTAACAAACAAATTCGCACTTTACTGGATGCTTGTTTAAAAATATAAACATTTGGGAAAGCTTTTGGAGGAGGAGTTGGAGGGAAGATGAGATGAAGGGGTAGTATTTGGCTAAACTAAATGCACACGTAAAACGTGGGTTGCCACTCACCACCCTATCATCCATCATTGTCCGTTATGATGTCCATTTCCACTCAACCTTTCTTTTCTGCGACATCGTTTTGCCCAGATTTAAAGCATAAATGTACAAGAATAATACCTACCATATTGGGAGAAGCTGGTCTCAATTCTTTTATGGTATTTCCACCACCAACTACCGAAAACAACACATCCGACAATATCTAGGAACGAATTTTGCTCACCAGTCGCTTTAAAGCGGCAATTAGTGAATGTTTAGTACCTATTTATTTGTGAAAAATTAATATAATTTTTTAAAAAATATATCTACAGAAATAAAAAATAAAATTATACATTATGCTCAAAAAGTTTTTTTTTTTTTCCTAAATTGGATAATAGAAAATAAATTTATTATTTTTTTAAATTATACTAAATTTTAGAAAATATCTTAAACATGTTCTCTACTCTTTTTCTTTATAAACTTTTCATTGTTTTTAATTTATTTATTAGAAAAAACACGCTTTTCTAATTTGGCCCCCACTTCAAATTCTGTCGACAACAATATTTTCTTTCTGTTTCCTTTTCTTTTTTTTTTTTTCCCAAATTCACAACCATCATCTTCTTTGCACATTCATGATCACCGTGACTATCAAAACATTGGAACCTTATCTGTAACATGTCCTCTCCTTTGAAGTTGATCAGTAAAACCTCATTGCTTTGTGTCTGATCTGTCCTCTCCTTTGAAGTTGATAGTTAGAATTTCATCGTTGTCGTTCGAAATTCTTCTCTTCTCTTATCTGAAAAGACGGTGGTTGTGATTCTCAAATAAAAAATAACGCGATTTTAAACATATTCTCTCATCTTTTGAATTCTAAAACTAGTTTAATATTTGACAGAATTTTTTATTTTTCTTTAATTTTCTATAAAAATAAAACATGAAAACGGAGATGAAAAATAGAAAATATTCTCTATAAGTAAACAGACTAAATTTTCCTATTTTTCTAATTGAAGAAAAAGAGTTTGATCTACAAAACAGAAGATGGTTTATGGGCATTTTAGTTCCCTAAAACGAGGATCGTTGTTGTACATAGTTTTATTATTTGCAAATGAATAACTGTGACAAAAAGACATACGAAACCAAACCAAACCTTTTTGGCTGCTTTTAGGTTTGATGACAATCTTCCACCCTAAAACCAGTTCTGAGACTTGAAAAGAAGAGAAATGGATCAAACACCCGGGACTATTTTCAAGATGGTGCCTTTGACATGCAGATTTCGCAGATAGTTCCATGCATGTGTACAAGAAGAAAGAAGATGGCACTTCCATTGATGTTTACCCTCTTTCTTAGCCAACCATGTTTGTGCATCTCCCTCCAGCTTCAAAATTCAGAATCAAAAGGGTTAGCTAGATTTCCCCAAATCATCAATGAAACACATAATAAAAGCCAAAGTCCAAGCAGATCATACAAATTAACTGATAAGAGCAAGAATCCTAGAATTCAGTGGCTTAAAGTTTATATACATTGTAAGTAGACAATAGATAGAAAACAAAACTAGGAAAAAAACTGAACTCATTCAGCTTTTTTCATATTGAGAGATATCCTCAAGGTTTTCAACCCTTGCTAGAAAAATAAGTATGTTACAGAGAGCTCACAATTGAAAACAGGGCATCTCACAGATTCAAGTCTTATCAGGTATCGGCAAGATGGGACAACAAGACCAGCCGGAGCTGTTCCTGCGTGTAGAACCGACTCCCCATCCTCACAGTCGCCTGTTGGATCATCAAATCATTCATTACTGAAACGCTAGCATGCTGCACATCAAGATCCAGCTCCTTGAGCGTCGCCATTAACCTCGCAGCCGGGTGGTTCTTCTTGCTGCACTGCATTCGGATCATCACTTCCCACCCAATTATCTTCACATCAATTTCCGCATCTATCAAACTGTCTTGATGGTGGCTTGGATGCTTCGGGTCCGGATCGAGCCGAGGCGGTGGGCATGGATTTCTTGACTCTTTGGCAGCCATTTCTTTCTTCAGACGCTCAATCTGGCTGCTCATCTCCTCTTTATCGGACTCTGCCGCTTGAACCTTGGATTTCAGCTCGTTGATGTAGGAAATGGCGTCTCCAAGGAGGGAAGCTTTGTCCATTTTGGAGACGTTTGGGACCACTGCTCTGAGAGCATAGAATCTCTGGTTAAGCTTCTCTCTTCTCTGCCTCTCAGCCTCCACATGATTCAATGGCTCTTCTCTTCCATTCGCCGGCTTTCTGCCCCGCTTTCGCTGCCTTTTCTCAGGGTCAACCACTCTCCTGCAGTCGGCGTCCCGAGCCGCCGACCCCATAAGGTCGGCCTGATTCGACTCTTCCCCGGTGGCCGTCGAACACGGCAATACCACGCCGGAACTAAACGAAAGTATTCCCTCTTCAATTGTGCTCTGCGAAGTCGACGCCCTCTTCTTCTTCTTCTCCTCCGCAATTCCAAAATGGGATTGATTCGAACTCCTCTTGCTTTCCCCAAAATTCAATATCTCACCGGACTCGGGCTTGCACAGGCGTGAATTCCCGTTGCCGGTGCTACTTCCCTCGTTAACGAATTCAGCGAAATTCAACTCTCTGGTGTATGTGCTCTGGGAATGCCCTTGGCTCTCTTGGTGAATAACAGGCGGATTTTCAAATGTGATTTGCTTTGCAGTGTTCACTGAGTCCCGGATTTCGGCCGAGGAAGGGTCGGTTATGTAGAGCGCCGACGGGTCGTTCTCGCTGTGGTCGGTCTGCATCGACCACGAAGCCGATTCGATGCCGTTGAAATTGAAGAGAACTCGGACCTTATTCATGAGATCAGAGCTCTGGAAAATGAGTTCAGAAGAACCTAACTCGACGACGCCATTGACGGAGGGGATGCAGACCATGGTCTGGATACCAAAAACCTGGCCCTGACGGGCTCGCTCGTAAGGCGAGCCGGCGAGGCTGTCGGCTCCGGCTAGCCAAATTGGGGTCGAATTGAAGAAGGCCTGGCCGGGGAGGCCACCGCCATTTGGAAACGACTGAGTCATGGAAACAAGAAAGAACCACTCGGTGTCGGTGACTTCCTCGTCGACTGTGTCGTCGGCCGACGGCGAGGAGTCGGAGATCAGAGAATTGAGCTCGCGGAGGACCTTCTTCCGGTGCTCCTGCTCCGACGGCGACGTCGTCATCTTTCGCTTAGCCTTGTCCTCCTCGCCTTTGTAGTACCCGTCGCCCCAGCCGAGGATCGAGCCGCCGGCGTGATCGACGGACGATTGCCAGAATATGGCGTAAGTCCAACTCTCCCGAGCACCCTCGATCAGGGCCTGGAGCTGTTGCTGAAGGCTCTCCTGGTTGAACACGGCGACCGGCTGCGGCGGCAGGGATTGGTGATGGATCGCCTTGGATGGCTCCGCAGCCGCCGCCGTGGTGGAGGATGAGGGTGGCGGCCAAAACGACGGCAGATCGGAGGCCATGAACGCCTCCATCATCATTGAGGCATTCTCGTCGGCCCATAGATTCATTGTCGCCAAGCGGTAGTCCGTCATTCCATACAAAGGAGAAAGTCCGTGACCGGAGGTTCTTAATTAAGACGAAGCGGAGAGGGGTAGCAGCAGGCGGAGACGAATGGTGTTTCAAATATGAAAATGGTGGCTGTGGCTGTGGAGGTCGAGAATTTGGATTTCATTTGGATTTGGGATTTATTTGGAGTGCATTTCAGCTGAATGTTCAGTTGGTTCGCAGGGCAGCCAATTTCCACGAAGGCCTCGCCGATTTAATCGGCTGCGCCTATTTATGAAGAGCCAGCGCACTGGAGCGAGTGAGGATGCTAACTTGAGCTTTTGCAAGTAGTGGTGAGTTATTCACACGTGACAGCTTGTGATTTGTCGTCATGCAACAGTTCTTCTGACGTTTGCTGCACTTTCTTTTTTTTTCTTTCTCTTCTCCATTTTTTTCCCAGAAAATCTTAAAGCCTTCTGTTCTTTCTTGTTTATATCTTAGCTTGGACCTCTGCCAGTAACCTGGGACTTGCCTCAATGAGAGCTCGCCGGATCAATTATTGGGTACCAATCAGCTTTCCCGAATATCACCTTGCACTTCTACCTTCTAGATTCCAATCACGTCCAAGTTTAGAAAATTAGTTAATTGGCTGCTTTACACATGGCCTAATTTCTAAATAAATATTCAATCTTTGATCCATTTTTTAATTTGTGAATATATTTTTTTTTATTTTTATCCAATTCTATTATTATTTTTTGTAAGTTGTTTCAAATCTATAATATTGTTACCATCACTTTGGATTATTAAGTGGCAATCAATATAATTCCACATGTATAAATAACAATTGTGGTTGATTAGTTGGTTTGAACTAAGCCATTAGAGTGAATTAGAAACTAAGTTCCTCTTTAATAGTTTGAAGATAATGGTATAAATTGATGGACACCAATGCTATTATAGACTTGAATCAACCTACAAAAGTATTGATGGGACATGCAACCATAGTATTGTAGATATTTATTTAGTAATTAGCCCCTTTACAATTTAAGAATTTTTAGTCTAATAATTCGATTCTTTCTTTGTTGCCAATCGTAGGTTACCATAAACATATTTGCATTTATTTATCCATTTGCTATTAAGATGGAGGAGGGATTTGAGTGCAAGAAAATCAAAGCTTTAGAATGAGCCTCTGTACCTTTTTCCCTGTCTGCAGTGCAGTCTGGCCTTTGCAATCTATCCCACCGGTTATGCAAGCATGGGCGACATGGTCAACCAACCTTCCCCATTCGCGAAGGCCAATAACGAACTCCTTGTTCACAAGCGAAGGGAGGGCGGGGGATCATGGTTAGCAGTCGTGGTCACCTGGGATCATAGTGAGCGATCATATTCTTATGGCCTTTGTGGGTCCCAGTCAATGTGTACCACTTCCCTAGTAATCGAAGGTGTCGCACTTATCTTGTAGAGCATTTAGATAACAATTGGGGTGGAGCCTAGTTCTTGTGTTTTCTTGCCTTCTAGTGTGACATGCAGTGGCAGAGCTAGGAGAGGGGCAATTTTTTTTTTTTTTTTTTTATGTAGTATTTTATTATATTTTTAATTAAGTAATTACTGTGTCATAACTAAAAGTTCTTTAAAAGACCACAAAAATTCAAAAGCCTAAAATGACTTTTTGGGCTTTAAGGTGTAAATTTCTCTGAAAAAGGGAGGATTCGGAACAACAAACAAACTGAGATCCATTTATGAGAATATTAATCCTAACAGGTTCAAAAATATCAAGATAGACGTTATCTACGAGAATCATAATCTTGGACTACTTAAAATTACTCTATACTCCTTTATAAATAAGCATACACTTATTTCAAAAAGTATACTTCTCTAAGACTTATTTTAATACAGTTTTCATCATCTTTAGTGTCTGACTTAAATATCGGAGTATTTGTATAATACCCGAGATTTTTTTTAAACTCAAATGCTTGAGGAAATAAGATATTTTAAAGGGTTATGAAAGTCTTGAGATAAAAGTTCAATTTCTAAGACATGGGCAAAATTATAATTATTGAAGTTTAGGTAAAAGTGTAATTTATCAAAACCCTTTCTTCAGGGACGTAAAGGCAATTTTAGGGTGGCCCAGGGACCAAGTCGTAAGGAGTCTAAGTGCAAATACTCAAAAAATTCACACCAATGTGTAATTCTTGAAACATCGTAACTAGGTCATTGGAGTAACGAACTGAACCAATTAACTATTGGAAGTATAACGAGGTTGCAGATATGAGTTTACATTCCAATACAACTTTAGATCATTTTGGATTTCAAATAACATTCCATTTTAACTTTGGATCACTTTGGATTCCAAATCTTATCTTTAGGGTCATGTGACAAGCCACCATTAGCCACTTGAAGATAAGGATAAGGCTTCATAATGACCCCCTAAGGTGGCGGATAAGACTTCATGATGACCCCATGGGGTAGCAGATAAGGTTTCATAATGACCCTTTGAGGTGGCGATACGTGATTGGCTAAAAAAACTTATAAATAGGCTATGGGTAGATTTGAACTCAAGCATTTCATTATAGCTTTTGATCAAATTGAGATCCATTTGAAAAGATTGATTGTGGAAAATTTTAGAAGATTTGAAATGATTGGAATATCTTAGAAAATTTAGAAAAGATTTGAAATGATTAAGAAATATTATAATATAATATAACATACTTGGTGGCCAAGTTTCAAGGCCTATAAATAGGAGGCACCATTTGGAGAAGTTGGAAAAGGAATGGAGAAATGAGAAAGATTGAATATTGAATTCCTTAAATATATACGATGGCCAGGGTACTTTGAGACTCAGATTTGAGAACCGTTAGAAGCCTAGCACGAGAATCAAGGTTAGGCACGAGATTTGAGGTGTTTTGAGTTTTGTTCAAGGTGAGTGTTCCTACCTAAAAGTTGGTTTATTGAGAATGTTGTTTTTTTTTTTTTGGAAAATTTATACGTGATATGTTTTGCATAAGTTGAGCATGATTTTCACAAAGGTTGCCAAATTATATGCAATTTATGTACATTTTGTCATGTTTTTATGAAATTAAGTTATGGCCTTTCATGTTATATGTTTACAAGCAAGTTTCGGGACTGGAGTTTAGTAGCTATGCACGAAGGTTCTTACCCCCCACAAGTTGGTAGAATCCTTCATGTCTTTTCATGATGCAAGTTCAAGTTATCTCATGTTTTTATGAAATCAAGTTATGGTCTTTCATGTCTGTTTATTCATGTCTATGCATCATTCATTCATGAAATTTATTTTAACCCTCATTTAGAAGATTCATTTTCTAATTTGGACTTTTGTCCCTGAAATATTCACGTTCCAGGTGAATCGAGCTATACGAAGGGAAAAGGAATGGCCAAAGCGTAGTTTAGTTTCAATTCATGAATTTTCCTAAGTCTGAAGTAGTTTTATTTACTATTTCACCTATCGAATATTGTAATACATTGGCTGTTGAGAATAATAATGCATAATCGTGTTTGAATAAATTATGATATCTTTCAAGTTTCGATTCTAGCTTCCGCAAGTGTTTAAGTTATCATTCCTTAAATTATCATATGGAATGTTGGATGTATATGGGGATTTTATATTGAGGAAATCATTTGTGATGAAAGGAAAAAAAAAAAAAAAAACCAGCATAATGACACGCCTTTGGAAGGACGGGGTGTTATAGTTTGAGTGTGGACATTTTCGTGCCCGTTGACTATTTCTTTCCTTACAGAGTCATGCAGCAAAACAACGACATTTCTCGTTATCGATGTTGAGAATTGGTTGACCATAATTCGTTGGCCCACATTGAGGAAATGAACACAAGAGGGAAGAAGAGAAGGCACACCAAGGAATGTTGTGTGATTCGATCTACGTTCCTTCATCCGGTTGGCCCCTGCAAGTACTCCTACGTTCAAGTAAAGTACTCCTACGTTCAAGTAAGTAAGGGAGTAAGGAAAAGCTATGTATTAGTAGGCTAGCAAGGAAAGCATACCTTGGGTCTAGAAAGAGCTTACTGATATAGAAGGAGGAGATGTCCCTTCGAATGCATGTGTCGTCCATCTGCAGGTGATGAGATTGAATATCCGACGCCGGTGAAGGTACCCAGGTAGCGGCAAGGTGCTGGCGGGACTCTCATTAATGTGGATGGGATCCGCCATTAATGAGGATGGGATATGAGGCGGGCGCGCGGATATCCAAAAGAGGCTGCAATGATGTTGTTTGCAGGCTGATATAGGGTTAGGATGGGATTGGTATAGGCCAAGAAATAGGTTGAGAGGGTGGAGCCAGATTGGGCCTGGACGGCCTAACCAGAATAACACCTAGTCCATAACTGTTCTCTGGTTATTTCATGGCCTTCTTGTTATGCGAGCTGAATAGTTCGTCCAGCGAGTTGAAAGCATCTCTGAGAGCTCGCTTGGTTAGGTCAATGAGTTGGAACATCGCTGGGAGCTCGCTTGGTTCCCGCGGTCTGAACTCTGGCCTCAGCGAAGTGTGACCTTATTCTAGCGAACTCGGCCTTGGGCCTATTGGACTTCAAGAGATTGGGCCAGGCTTACTGGGTTAAGTTCAACCCATAAGAAGGGGTTCGGGAAATACCCGTAACACACGTCAAATAAATTTATTGTTATATCTCGACAATAACAATTGGCGTTGTCTATGGGAAAAGTCCAAAAAGCTTAAAAATACTACAATGGCTCTCACACAATCTCAAGTCGCAGGAAGTCTAATAAAATCAATTGAAAGAAAAGACATTGTACGAAAGAAGCAAGAAGTAGACAATGCGACAAGATTCTAAATTCGGGAGGTTGCAAACCCACAAATCGGTTATATAATGTACATGTATGTGATAATCTCATGCTACTTCATTTAATACTTGCCACTTTTTCCTTTTCCAATTTTTGTTTATACATATATGAATAAAAAAAATTGAAAAAAGCTAAGAGACATTATATATATATTATAAAGCTTCTCATGGAAGCTAGGGGGAAAAAGAATCTAAGAGGCATTATATATATATATATATTATAATTTACAAAGCATCTCATGGAAGCTGGGTGGAAGACAAAGTTGTTTGGGGCCATTATGTTGTATATTAAGGTAGCCTTTGTTAAAATGAGTAAAATAAAATTATATCAAGATAAGGTTGGAATGATTTTCAAATCAAGATATGTAATGGTTAAGATAAGCTTGGAAAGCATTCCAAAATTTTTATTAAATTGTTTGTTAAATTTTTTTGGAATGCACTAGAAGATATATGCGTAATTCTTTTCTTATCTGTAAGGTTTTAGAAATGCTTATCTAGAGGGAGGAAGAGATAAACATATTTGGAAAATACCAAATAAAAACTCTGTGACTTATTTTCCATGATGAAAAGAAATGAAGGGGATGAGTCAAAGAAAATGAGAGGTGTAGCCTTCAAAGTAGAAAATGAAGAAAAAAAAGTTACAAGATTGTGATGATGATGATGATTTTGCATTACTTGTTAAAAGATTTAGTAGATTTATGAAAAAGGGAAGATTTATTCATAATAAGAACTTCAAGAATGATAAAGAACAAAAGGAAGTTACTACTAATGAAATTCATTGCTATGAATTTAAAAGCTAGGTCACGTAAGGACCGAGTGGTTTTTATTGAAGAAGAGTGTTAGAAAAGGTAAGAAGAAAACTCTAGCCACATGGTGTGAAGATGATTCATCATCAAATGATGAATCTCAAGTGGAAGAAGTGGTCAATCTATATCTAATGGCCAAGGAGGAAGATAAGGTAACTTTCCACTCAACTTATTCAATTTTTAATTTTACTCTTGATGAATTGCATTATGTATTCAATGATTTGATGGATGAACTTGATAAAGTTTGTTTGAAAAATAATGTTTTGAAAAAGAAAATAAAATCTCAAGAAGAAGAAATTAATTTCTTGAAAGATGAAAAAGAATCTTGGATTAATGAAAAGAAGATTTTGATTGATGAAAAAGAAAGTCTTTCTAAACAAAATGAGGATTTGAAAGAGTCCTTAGAAAAGCTAGTAGAAGGAAAAAAGAAATTGGAAATTATTTTGGGAGCTCAAAGTAATTTTGGTGATAAACAATGATTAGGATTTGATCCTTTTCAAAACAAGGGAAATAAGACCACTTTTGTTAAACTTTTTTTTTTATCAAAAATCTATTTTAGAGAAATCATTTCATAAACCTTCTTTTCCAACATGCCTCTATTGTGGTAGGCATGATCACTTAATTAACAAATGTTTTATAAGAAACAACCCATATAGGTTCAAACAAATTTGAGTACCTAAAAAAGAGTTCTATGTTAACATGAATGAACCCAAGAAGATTTTGGTACCAAAGGGAGCAACAAGATTGCTTTTGTGGTAGGTTGCTCTAGTTTCAAGTCAATTGAGGAGCAAGTGATTCCTCAATAGTGGGTGCTCCAAGCACATGACCGGGGATGAGCGACTTTCAACAACATCATCTACAAGCATGAAGGTAATGTAGTCTATAAAGATAACTCCAAAGGTAAGATTCTTGGTGTTGGTTCTATTTGTTTTCTAAATTTTTGTATTAGAAAATGTTTTCTTGGTAGAAAGACTTAAGCATAACTTGATTAGTATAAGTCAATTGTGTGAAAAAAAATCATAAAGTATGTTTTGATGCAAATTCATGTGAAGTTTTGTGTCTAAAAATAAATAAAATAAAATAAATAGGTAATAGGATATGAAATGTTTACATTGTGTACTTGGACCTTTCTACATCAAGTATAGAAAATTGCCTAGTTGCCTCTATCACTCAAAATTCATGGTCATGGCATAATAGACTAGAACATGCTAGCATGAGTGTCATTAACAAACTATCTAAAAATGATCTTGTTAAAGGATTGCCTAAATTAAAATATGAAACTGATCATATTTGTGATGCATGTATGAAAGATAAACAAATAATTATATCATTTGATGAGATCAATGGAGATGTAAAAGATGAGAAAGATTCTCTAAGTTTACAAGGAGGTCCAATCACTCGAGCAAAGGCAAAGAAAATGAGAGACACTCAATGGGCTAATTGAAGACATTTGAGCCAAACAAGGCTTTACTGATGCATCTACCAATTGGAAGACAACAAGTGGAAGTCAAGCCTATGTTCATTTAATCAGCATGCTAGCCCATTAGAAGATGACACGTGGTAGCCAAGCTTATGTCCATGTGTAGCTGGCAAAAAAAAAAAATAGTTGTTTAATTTGTAATTTTAATTTGTTAAATTGTATTTATAGGCATGGAAAGAGAGGGGGTCATCCATTAAGGTAGTGGTGTGTGTGTGTGTGGCTGGTGGTTATTGAGCATTTGGGTAGTTATTTCAGATTGATAGTTATTTCATATTCATTTTTCTATTTAAAAAGGTTGTAAACACTTCAAAAAAGAGGTTAATTTCGTGCTTCTTAAAGGAGAACTTTCTCACTTGGCTTTTCAAGAACTCAAGACTTATCAAGATTGTTCCAATTTTGTGGTGTCCAATTTCCAAGGCTTATCACTCCTAACTTCTTCATTTTCATATTTGTTACAAAGTAATAAAAAGAATGATATAGACACCACACTCTAGAATAAGAGAAGAAGAAGTTGGGAGTGATAAGCCTTTGAAATTGGATGCCACGAGATTGGAACAATCTTGATAAGTCTCGAGTTCTCAAAAAAGCCAAGTGGGAAAGTTCTCATTTCAAGAAGCACGAAATTAACCTCCTTTTTGAAGTGTTTACAACCCATTTTAAATAGAAAAATATGAAATAACTACCAATCTGAAATAGCTACTCATAAACCCAATAACTACCCAAATGCTCAATAACTACCAACCACACACACACGCACCACTACCTTAATGGATGGCCCCCTCTATTTCCATGCCTATAAATACAATTTAACAAATTAAAATTACAAATTAAATAACTATTTTTTTTTTGCTAGCTGCACATGGACATAAGCTTGGCTGCTACGTGTCATCTTCTAATGGGTTAGCATGCTGATTAAATGGGCATAAGCTTGACCTTCCACTTGTTGTCTCCCAATTGGTAGATGCATTAGTAAAGTCTTGTTTGGCTCGAATGTCTTCAATTAGCCCATTGAGTGTTTCTCTCATTTTCTTTGCCTTTGCTCCAGTGATTAGACCTTCTTGTAGGCTTAGAGGATCTTTTGCATCTTTTATAGCTCTGTTGATCTCATCATCATTTAAATCCAAAAATGAAGTGTCAACCTCTAGGACTCTAACTCTACTTCATGTAGATCTCTTTGGACCTATTAGGATACAAAGCCTAGGTGGTAAACAATAAGTGCTTATTATTGTAGATGACTACTCTAGGTTCACTTGGGTAATATTCCTTAGATCTAAAAGTGAAACATTCAAATCCATTGAAATATTTTGTAAAAAGTCCAAAAAGATAAAGGCATATGTATTTCAAAAATTAGAAGTGATTGTGAGGGAGAATTTGAAAATGAACAATTCAAACATTTTTGTAAAGAAAATGGTATTGGACATAATTTTTCTAGTACTAGAACACCTCAACAAAATGAGGTAGTTGAAAGGAAGAATAGGTCCCTACAAGAAATGACTAAGACCATGTTATATGACAAAAACCTTCCTATATATTTTTGGGTGGAAGCCATAAATACTTCTTGTTATATCCTAAATAGGGTTTTCATAAGACTCATTATAAAGAAAACCCCCTATGAGTTGTATAAAGGGAAAAAAATCAAATATTTCATACTTTCATGTCATTGGTAGTAAATGTTTTATCTTAAACAATGGAAAAGATTCCTTAGGTAAATTTGATACTAAGAATGATGAGGGATTTTTCTTAAGATATTCCACACAAAGTAAATCATATAGGGTCTTCAACAAAAATAAGTCTAGTAGTAGAAGAATTCATTCAAGTAATAGTTAATAATACAAATGTCAATGTTCCAATGACACATGAATAATGTGATAATGAATTAAGACGAAATTTCAAAAAACTCTCATTAGATCACAAGGAAGAAAATCCATCAAATGAGAAAATTCTTAATGAAGAAAATATATCTCATGAAAAAAAAGAACCAACATTCTCAAGAGAAAGAAAATATGTGGAAAACAATGAGATTATAGGAGATCCTTTTAAAGGAATTAAAACTGGATCATCTCTTAGGAATGAATGTCAATTTGTAACCTTCCTATCTCAAATAGAGCCTAAGAAAATTAACGAAGCCTTAAATGATGAAAAGTGGATAATTGCCATGCAAGAAGAACTAAATCAATTTGAAAGAAATGGAGTGTTACAATTAGTTCCAAAGCCTAAAGAACACCCAACCATAGGAACCAAATGGGCATTTAGGAATAAAATGGATGAAAATGCAATAGTTATAAGAAACAAAGTTAGATTAATGGCTCAAGGGTATAGCCAAGAAGAGGAGATAAACTATGATTAAACTTATGCCTCTGTAAATTAGAAACTATAAGAATATTATTGGCATTTGCATGCCATAAGAATTTAAAATTATATCAAATGGATGTAAAAAATGCCTTTTTAAATGGATATATAAATGAGGAGGTATATGTGAAACAACCTCCTGGTTTTGAGAATCCTTACTATGAGGATCATATGTTCAAACTCACAAAGGCATTATATGGTCTAAGAAAGGAAAAAAAATTTCTTCTAGAAAAAAATTTTAAGAAAGGAAAAATAGATACTACACTCTTCATCAAAATTCATAATAAATATATTATATTAGTCCAAATTTATATAGATGATATTGTTTTTGGATCTTCAAATGAATCCCTATGTGAAGAATTTGCAAAATTAATGCAAGTGGAATTTGAAATGAGCATGATGGGAAAGTTGAAATATTTTATAGGATTGCAGAATAGACAAGAAAATGAGGGGATTTTTATATCCCAACAAAAATATATTAGAGATCTTCTTAAGAGATTCAATGTTCAAGATAACAAGCCTATTACCACTCCCATGAGTAGTTCATCATATCTAAATAAGGATGACATAGGAAAAGATATTGATAACAAGTTATATAGGAGTATGATTGGATCATTGCTATATTTAACTGCAAGTAGACCGGACATTATGTTTAGTATTTGCTTATGTACTAGTTTTCAATCCAATCTTAAGGAATCCCATCTAAAGCAATCTAGAATAGTCAAATGAATTCAATCTTGTAGCCTATACCGATGCAGACTATGATGGATGTAAAATTGATAGAAAAAGTACTAGTGGTTCATGCCAATTCTTAAGAAATTCTCTAGTATCATGGTCTAGTAGGAAACAAAATATCGTTGCACTCTCTTCTACAGAGGCTAAATATGTAGCAGTTGGAGGTTGTTGTGCACAAATCTTATGGATGAAACATCAACTAGAAGAATCCTATATCCCATGCTAGAACCAAACATATTGAAGTAAAGCATCATTTCAATTAACGATCATGTACAAAAAGGGGACATCAAATTAAAATTTGTTAACTCTAATTATCAAGTAGTGGACATTTTTACAAAACCCCTAAATAAGGTCAAATTTGAATATTTTAGAAATGAACTCGGCATGATTGCATCTTGATGTGATATTTTGTGTGATATATGTCATAGAAATGTATTTTGATGCAAAATTTGATATTTTATGTATCTGCTTGAAATTTTGGATGTTGTATGCTTTTAATTTTTCAAAAGCTAAGTAGAATTAATCGATTGGTTAAGCTTATAATATCGTACGTCTCTTAAAAATGTTCGATCGATCTTTCATGACTGTTAATTGTTTACAATGGCTTAAAATCAAATTGTGAACTAAGGAAAAATAGTCGGCCGATCATTCCCTACTATCGACCATTTATGCGCAAGTTGTTGATCGCTCTTATCGTGTTGTTGACCATTTATGTTATACTTTAAACGGTCCAGGCAATCGTTAGGTTGCTCATTTGAGCAAACCCTCTTTCCTTCTCTCTTACACTCTATCTCTCTACCAATTTTCTTGTTCATTCAACCTTTTAATCCGTTACTCTTGCTTTTAATCCTTCCTATGGCACGTACCAAGCATCCTTTTATCCCAAAAACCTTACGTCTACCGAACCAACCGAAGTTTAATGCCTAGTAGGCAATTCACGCAATATGGAGTGATTTTCCACTCTTTTTGGCTCGCGTGATGTTCTTCTTGGTAGGTTCTTCGATATTTCTTTTCTTGAATCTATTCGATTTCCATACTTAGATAATTTCCAAAATTTTGACTGGATGAATTTCATCTCTCTGTATGGAGACATATATGTTGATGCTGTTAGGGCCTTTTATTGTAATGCCTCTAATGTATTTCACAACCAATCCTTTGAAACCTATATTCATTATAAAGTCTGTGGCAAATCCCTTGAAGTGAATACCTCATTAATCCATAACTCATTTGGCATCCCTTGGGTGGTATTGTCTATCAGTCTTGGGATTTTAATTTTTTCAAAGCCACAAAAGTTGTTTTTAAGGATGAGACCCTTACATACTATGTTGATTATGCCTCTCAACTTTCCATGATTAATCGACTTTTACATCTTATCTGTGTCCATATTTTAATTCCTAGGAAAGGCAACTATGATCAAGTCACCAAGGAAGACTTGTGGCTTATGTATTGTATCATCACCCGCCAACGTGTCAATCTATGCTCTATCATAGTGTGTTAATGATTGATGCATTCCAAAGCAAATATCATTGTTTACCTTATGGAATGGCCTTGAGTCATATCCTCGATTCTAAGGTTGACAATCTAGGCAATGTTAGGTGTGTGTCTATCAATCTATCCCAGTTTCTTAACCAAACCTCACTTGTTCATATGGGATATAAGGAGGATAGAGAGGGTCATTGGGTTAAATCCAAGAAGAGAAAAGAGATTTCCTTATTAGAGGATGAGGACAACCATCCTCCTTCCCTACCTACTTCTGATAAGCCACTTGCTACTGCCTCGATGCCTTCTTTATCACCATCATCGGCCTCTCCATCCCGCTACGTGGGTGAGCCCTCTCATCCACTTGATGATGTCATAGTTCATGGGATAGCTTAGCTGAAAGCCCATGTCTCCCGCCTTCACGACAAGGTTCAAGAAGAGCTGAACGTTATTCACCATCGACAAGATGAGATGATGTGGCTTCTTGAGGTTGTTCTCTCATTTGTTGTCGCCTGCACTGTCTTCTTCTCCTCAGCCTCCTCCAGAGTCTTAGTTGATTTTATCCTATGTTCACACATTTCCATACTTTTGATGTATGAACGATTTGATCTTGTGTTTTGGTGGTGATAATGTATATTTTGCTTTTACGTTTTGATCACTTGTATGGAAAATGAATGTATGGCTCTTATGTATGGATCTTATGCTTAATGAATGAATATCCTTTCTTTTGTCAATCTCGTAATTGCTTGTATCTTTTTGTATACTCACTGTTTGTCTCCAAATTCACAATAACTAATGTTTGTTTGGTGTTTTTAGTTTTGTCAGCTTAAGAGGGAGTTTGATGTTTTAAGGGGGAGTCTTTAGTTTTGTTATTTTTCTCAAAAATAAACATTTTTTATTTATGACAAAAAAGGGGGAGATCATATTGAAATTGATTTTAGGTGAGTTTTTTCATCATAAAAAATGGGGAGAATGTTATTTTTCTCTTGGTTTTGGTTTTGATGACGAAAAATATTATTTTCTTGTTTGTTTGTTTGTTTATCTTTATGCCCTAAATCTTTTTATAAGATGATTTGGCTTTAAAATGAAAATCAATTTCAAATATTGTCAATCCTTTGTTAAACATTTTGAGGGCACTTGAAAAATCAAGTTTTGATGTCATGAGATTCAATCAATTTTATTTAATCAAAATTGGTTTTAAAGTGTTAGAGAAAATAAAGCAAAATCTTTTAAAAAGCAAAGGACAGGTTGTGGACCGGTTGAAAGGAATAGTCAACTATTTTGGTCCTTGTTGTCTATCAACCTTCATAGGCTATCGACTTGTCAAATGTTAGCTCTCGCCCAAGTGCAGTCGACAACTACTGTATAAAAACTGGTTGACCATTTTTCAGCATGCCGATCATTTTCACTAACCTGTCGATTAATTCTTAGAATCTGTCGACCGTTTTTCTCATAGACTCTCTAACGTCTAGTTCTAGAAGCTCATTAAATGTTCCCAACTACCACCAACAACCATAATTTTCAAATAGGTCATCAAGCTCTATAAATACAGATCTGGTGGAGCAATTAAGATGGTTAGAGAACTTATTGCAAGGTTCAACTACTCTCAAGTGATGAAATTGTCTTTAATTTTTCTCTCTTAAGGCTTTTCTCTTTCATTGTATTTATTACCTTAAGCCTTGTATAATTTTTGAGAGAATTTGTGACAAAGAGATTCATCTCTCAGATTCTCTCTTATTGTAATCTTGTTGTATTTTCCTAGCAAGGTTGCTAGAGGGTTTACTTGAATAGTGAGAGGTTGTAATTCCTAATCTTGGGGACTGGAGGGCCCACTTGTGATTAAGTAGAAGGATTTTGTGAAGTTTTTGAAATTCTTAGTGAGAAGTTAAGGTAGTAGATTAAACTATTTGGCTAAACCACTCAAAAATTGTTTGTCTTTATTGCTCTTGATTTCTTTGCCTTAAATTTTTCAAGCATTCATTTCAACCAATCTCATTAACACTAAATCCTCTCTTTGAGGTAGAAAATTTTCTAAAGTAAACCAAAGTTTTTAAGCAACCAATTCACCTTTCCTTCTTGGGTTGTGGCACCATTGCTAGACAATTCTATCAAACACTAGGTCTTGATATTTTAGCACTTATCTCCAGTCAATTAGTGAATAAGATTCACTCAATTGCATATTCAAATACTCGATAGCTTGTTGAACACTCGATTGGATAATTCACAAAGCCATCTGAGATTAATTAAGCTAATATTCAATTGAGCCTTACCAAGCTTGTTTTGGATACTCAAGTTAGGTTAGCCCAAATATTTTCTACTCAATACCTAACACAAGTTCACTCAAGTGGTGGTTAGAAAGATGGTTAAAACGATCTTTCTTATTGCATTCACTTGAATATTTATAAAGCTTCTACTCGAGTAGAGATGAATTTTGTCTAATCATACAAAAAGGCTCACTTGATTATTTGAAACATAATTAGTTAAAGTTTTGCATTACTATTATATCATCAACATCATCATCAAAACATCATTAATATGTGAATTCAACACAAAGATATATCAAATGTTTAATAAGCCCGCTGGATGTCATTTAAATATAGTATTAGGGCACATCACTAATAGTAAGATCCAATGATAGCCTTGAAATGCATCTAAAAAGTTCATAAGCTGGTATCTTGTGGTTGCATCAATTAACATGTCTATTCTCAAGAAGGGGTAGCCATCCTTGGGACACACTTTATTTAGATTTGTGAAGTCAATGCATAATCTCCACTTGCCTTGTCATTTGAAGACAAAGACTAGGTTCATGAGCTAATCAAGGTAGTTTACTTTTCAAATATAATAAGCAACCAATAGCCTTCCCATGTCTACTTTGATAGCCTTTGCTCGATCAAGGGCAAATTGTCTCTTCTTCTTCTTAACAAGTCAATGCACAAGGTTGATAGATAACTTTCATGTGATGATGTATGGGTTGATACTTGGCATATCTTGAGTTTTCCAAGAGAACAGTCAGTGAATTCTCAAAGTAAGGCCACAATCTTTCCTCGAATGGGGTTTTGTAGTTTCGCAATGATCTTGACCATCCATTCTAGGCACTTTGGCTTTAATGACACTTACAATCAATTGATCCACAAGCTCAGTCATTTTCAACTCATCGAGGCTCTCTAAGAGATAACTAGTGGAAGCTAAGGTCTCCAATTGAGGAGTCTACCCCCCTAAGAGAGGGCATGTAGTAGTCCTGATCAATTTTTCGATCTCCCTAAACCTCAATTATATTAGTGATGTCCCTAATGCTAGATTTATATAATGTCTAATGGGATTATTAAACATTTGATGTAACTTTTGTACATGTTAATGGCAAAGTTATCCTTATTCATTAGTTTGCAATTTTTGTATGAATGAGTCCTTAGATTTCCTATTAGAGATTTTATTCTTAAGTTGTTAAGAATATGTGACAAGCTTCTCTAGCAACAAGATTTCTTAAATGTTCTTAGTCTTTGATTTTTCATATGGAGACTTTAATTAATCAATTACAGACCAGCACGTAAGTTCGTTACTTTGGTTAGTATGAAATACTAATTGGTAAAGTGTGGTGAGTCACATACCATAGAGCATGTGATGCTAGCTCCTAGTAAACTCATGAGTGGTTGGTGGTTGAACAACGCACCAAACGTGATGCCGATGACAGATCACATGGCATAGTGGATATGATCTTGTCATCAAGTTGCAATTGTGTAACTGATCCTTGGATTTGAAGTAACACAGTTGTCATGTGTGCTAGTGTGCGAGATTTGCTAATGCATCAAACCTTCCAATTACAAGAAGGGGATGTTTATCTTATGTGGTCGTGTATTACTAGTGCATGGAGGCATGTGTTTGTGGATAGAATTCATCACCCTCATTAAGTTGAGGTGAACGTTCTATGTGGTCTACTATCAGTGCGACAAAAAAGTCCTCAACCGGGGCAAAATGAATAATTAGGAATGAGTTTCCTAATGTGTTATCTAGTCATATTGATGAGATCGAACATATAGTTATTGAGTTTGTGAATTTATTACTCTATGACTCTTACTTTGTCAGGACGTTAGGTGATGAAATGATTGTATTACACGATAATCGTCAACTGTAATAGGTTCACATATAAATAAACTTCATTGCCTTTTAGATTATTATGAGTTGTTGCTAGGAGTTACTTAGGATTGTCGGAACATCTCGAGGAGATGGAGAGATTGTTGAGACGGGTTGAAGAGTTCGACTAGCATCAAAGGGGTTTGATGTTATCTGATTTCTACTAGGCGGTGAATCTAAAAAATCACACCATAAAGCGTGGCATCCGAAATCAAATTTGTGCACTTGTAATGCTGGGTCTTGATATATCATTAAGAGTGTGTTTGATTGGTATGAAAAACATGGAAAAGAAAATATTTTCCAACCAAATTCCAACTTTGGGTGTTTGATTGACAACTTTTTCTATGAAATTTGTTTTCCATCCAAGTACAAAAATGCCATATTTTCCTCAAAAGGCAAATCAATTCTTAAAGGGAGGGGGGGTTGGTTTTAATTTTCCTTGGAAGTTAGAATTTATTTTCTTTTCCACATTGAGCAATCAAACACACCCTATATAATTGGATCATCTTCAAGGTAAGTCCCAACTGCTAAGGTGTGAATGATGTAGGATTGTTCTCACTCAACACCAGGTCGCTTCCTTTCTCACCTTGAGAGAGTGCAAGACTGGTCTCAATGATCGTGATACCCTTGCTTATATCGTTCTTGGGATAGATTGACTTTGCTCCCTAGGGTAATTAGTTCAAGATTGAAGGGCGATCATCTTCGCGAGCTATATAGTTGCCCAAGACACCTCAGTTTATGAGGTCTTGGATAGCACACTTGAGCTACAAACACTCATCTATGTCATGGTCACGACCTGGTGGAATCTCTCGTACTTATCTCGATATCTCTTGCTCAACGGTGTACGCATCTTGCCCAAACCATACTCCTTCAAGTATCGAGTGGACGTAGTCAATCATGTGCAGACTTGGTGGTCGTCAGGCCTGTGTTCGAGTGCGACCTTTGTTTTCTTGTCCTTCTTCTCAGGTTGCTCAGTCTTTTTCACTCAATGAATTAATGCAATTTTGAGCTTGACTTAATATCTCTTAAGGAGGACTGGGGAGGTTTCAGACCATTTTACAGAGCTGTCATGGCCGCTCCTTGGTTAAAATCATGAACACCCAGATCTTTCTCGTAGAAACGAGGTAGATACTCTTTCTTCTAAGTGATTCTCCCAAGGTCTACTTGGTGTTCACGAGAGTTACGCCTTGAGATACCTCCAACGAGATGTAAATGGGTAAAAATTGGGTTTTAAGTACAGTTCAACTGTTATTTTAGTTTTTAATGTGTTTTAAGTACAGTTCAACATGTGCCATTAAAAGGACAATTTAAGCACACAATCAATGAAATATTAAAATATAAATTAAGTACAACTAATATAAAGCAAATTAATATAATAATAATTAATAATTATAGTTCAAATCAGATATTTTTTTATACTAAAATAGTCACATTAAAAAAATTACTACACTAATCTTTCCGCCTTTTATCTTTCGTTGTAGACAAAACGGCAGATTATGATAGAACGCTTTAAACGATTACCCAGGAAGATTCGTTTATCTAATTATTATTTTAACGTGTAACTATTATTAAATTAAAGTATTATATTATACGCGAAATATTTTATTTATAATACATATATATATATATATATATTAATACGCAACGTTCACCATCATGGCTCCACGAGGAGTTTTGCTCTCAGTTTTTTTAACTTAAAAAAAGGTCTCGAGAACACTCCACAGCACAGCCACCAAATGAACAAAATACTCGGCGAGTCGGTGGCTGCATCTTCAAATAATCGGCATTTTCATCCGACTCCTGTCCATGGTCAATTAACCACCTTACCCCCAACCCTAGTTAAGTTATATACAGACAAAACAAAGGCATCCAATTATTTATGTCTACTTTGGAGGATTATTTGAAGATTCCCGGATTTTTGATAACCTGTTTATTAATATAAATTACATACTTGTAAGTTAGTATATTTTTAAATTAAGCTAATATTAATAAAAATTACATGTTTTAAATTAAATAATGACCCTATTGTAACTGCTCCGATGGCTTTTAGCAATAATAACTTCAATGTTTAGGGTAATAATAAAATAAAAAATTAATGTTAACAATAGACCTTAAAATGCACTCACAAACGACATATAAATACAATTTTGCATTTAAGATAAAATATATTTATTAAATTTTATTAACGAATATAAATATATTACCAATAAAGTACTACTATTAAATTGCGTATAAAATGATAGACCTTAAAAAAATATTATTTGGGGGGGGGGGGGGGGGGGACGATTTGATTAATGCGTGGCGTGACAATGACATTTATATTTTATTTTGGTGGGGCACGCTTGGATGCAACTTTAGCATGTGTCGAAACGCCACCACCACCATTTTTTATTTTTATTTTTATTTTTATTTTTTCTATTATGTTATTTGCATTTGAAAGGATAAGAATCTTTCCTTATTTTATGGATTTTCCTTTACTTGAAAATCTGGAAAGAATATTAATTACATAGTAGTAAGCTTGAAAAACAACTTGGAGAAGTTGTTCTCTTCATGTCAAGATCTTCTAGTAAAAGTCATGTTAAGATGGACAAATTGTCAATTATTCGATAAAAAGCTGTCACTTATTTAAATTGGTAAATATTAAAGGTTAATATTTACGTTGGTAAATATAAAGTGTTTATTTATTGTCCCAAGTGTTTATTGTCTTTTTTGTTACGATTTTTATCGTAAGTAGTGTCATTGAAAATCCTTTTCTCCTTGGGTGCCAAAACGCAGAAAATCACATGGCAGTATCATCCTCGTGCCAATCCATACCGTATGCGTTTGATTTCTGAGTGGTATCTATTGTCCCTTTTAGCCTGGAGTGTTGGATTTCTGAGTGAATCTATTGTCTCTTTTTTTTTTTTTTTTTAACTTGGAGTGTTCAAATTTCTCTTAATTAATTTTTAGAAATTGGTGACTTTCTTCTCCTTAATGCACCCTCTATATAAATTCAGATGCGATCACAATCTATATACATTTAGACTTGAATATTTGACACGATCCATACAGGACTTATTTTTCAACTTTATTGCTGACTTTCAATAATAATTATGTCTTTCAAGTTACCGCATTGATTTGAATCCCGATACCTCATATAAAATTTTAAGTGTTTTACCACTGCACCATACTCGATAGGAATATATTGTCCCATTTTGATATGAAATATATTTTAATGTGCAGATATAATTATACAATCTGTTCATTAATTTTTGTTATATGACTAATATAATAATTATCACTAAGTATTATCGTAAAAACTCTTTTATTTGTTAGAAAATTCTCAATTTAACTTGTAACTATTATAAAAAAAAAAAAAAAAATGAGTCTACCATTCTAAGCCCATCATATTGTAGAGTTAGACGCTGCATTTATCACTCTTTTAAGAGTTTGAGTCATCTGGCAATTAAAATAAATTCAATATTTGAATCTTATATCAAAAAAACATTATTAGAATTCCTCAGTCTCTTCTCACATGATGTTGTTCACTGAATATTTTTTAATATATAATAAATAAATATAAATATTTACACTAAAAGACAAAAAATATCAAAATTCATAATTTTATATTTATTATAAAATAATATTAATCTATCACCTGAATATCTTTAGAGAGTAGTGTCCACATATGCTCTAACTAGTGGACAAGTGGGAAAGCGCAAGGGAGAATGAAAGGAAATCACGAGGGGCGGTGACTGCCAATACACCAATTTGCAATTTGAAGCAATGGCATGGCACCATCCATGCCCCCATGTGGGCCATCTGTCTAATTTCCCTTGTTTTCTATATACCACCTGAACCCAAACCCCTAATATGCTAATCTCTCTCACCCAAACTACTTAATTCCAATACTCACTCAAGTCTACGTGAAAGCATATTAACTTACTATCATCTTGATAGTATAGAGTATTATTTCTTTATAAAATATTCATAATTTCTTAAGTACATAAAAGAGTATACAAAACTTTGTATATAAATAGCATTTTAAGAAAACTGTATAAAATTATAACTATATTCAGGACATGGGCCTAAAATTCATTAATTTTATTTCAAAACAGAAATTTTAAATTTCTACTTTTACTTTGTATCATAAAAATAACTTTTGCTATCAAATAAAACACTTACATAGTTTTGGTCAAACACCACAAAACCAGCAAAAACAAAATGGAGGGCCGACGACAGTATTAAATCGTGAAGGGCCAAACAAAATGACAGAGCAAGTACAAAAGTGTGAAGGGACCACACTGAAATTGATACTGATTTTCAATCTGTCACCACATCAGCTTGGAAAAACGTTTGGAGAAATTTAATGAGTTCTTAAACCCAATTAGTACAATTTAGTAAATTTTAGTTAAATATTAGTTAAATATCGACGAATGTGGGCAGGGCTAGCTGGGATAAGACGGAAGGGCCTTGCCTTGCCCAGACAGGAAATAAACGTGAAACCGCAATTTGCCACTCAAACAGCGTCCGGATGTTCCGAATGGTCAGCCATCCAACTTGCCGGCACTTTCTCTGCCGCGGATGTGTCTCTATGTAGTAGAGCACCAGGGCAGCAGCAGCTCTCGCCGCACGCAAAACGCCGGGGCCAACAGCTAAGTCACATCCGCAACTTGGGCCATCTATCAACCAGTCCCTCGTGATAAGTGTAATAATATGAAGATGTTTTTTTTTTGGGGGGGGGGGGGGGGGTTGATTTAATCAGATTTTTTCTAGTATTATTTTGATAAATTTATTAAGTCCATGAAAAACAACTATGCACAAATGAACTAAATTACCAAAAAAAAAAAAAAAAAAATCCCGACAAAATTATTTCCTCTTGAAAGAAGGCGGTAATGATTTGTGGGTCATAGGAAGGAGTTGGAAATTGCACACATGCTTCACACCTCTACTGTCAACGTCCTTTCCGCAACCGTCCAGTGTCCACTAATTTGGCACGCCCAATTTCCAAGTCCCCATCATCAACCAATCAATCCATTTTTTTTAAATGTAAATTATTATAATATTTTTTTATTTTAATATAAATATTATTATAAAAGAAAATTCTGCTCATACAATTCCACGTAATGTGATAAATAGTTATGATACGCTGTTATATGCCTCATCAAAATGGGTGGTTGCATGCTGCCTCATGCTCAAGAGTAGGGAGTGGGGTATTTTTGGTTGCAGCAGCTGTCAATTTCTTCAGAGTAGGGGCGGGGGGGACCGTCCCAGCTGTATGGGTGTGTGTGTGTGTATTCTATCTCGCCACTTTAAACATATAATGCCGAATAGTACAAGTCCAAGTGTTTTTATTTTTCTAACCTTTGTCCCGAACGCTAGTCGCAGAAAAATCATGCAACGGCGTGTTATGATTCATGTTACAGTGACGTGTAACAGTCGCCAACCGCACTTACCATCACCTCTACCCGTCACCGTCGTTGATATATTTGGACGCTTCTCAACCGTGGATTGGACAAATTGCACGGCCATGGATGAAGCCCAAGATCGGGCTTCATCCATGGATAAAGTCTAATCGGACTTCATTGGGAGAGTAAGTCTTCATCGGATGAAGTTCGATTCGGACTTCATGAATTCAGACTTCATCCATAGATGAAGTCCGATAAAGTCCAATATGTCTGCGAACTTGGCGACAAAAAGAACCAACAGGTTGGTGGCCGGGGTGATGGTGGGCAGCTCGAGGTGAGATGGTGACGAGAGAATGCAGCGGCTGTCAGCGGTGGCAGGGGCGATGATGGTGCGACGATCAACGCAAGGTGATGACTATTGACGGTTGCTTGAGGCACTCATGGGAAGGGAAAAGAGAGGAGACGACCATGGGAAGAGAAGGAAAAACATTGCAAGTGAAGGCATTTTTGTCATTTTGGCATCTTTCGATCATCCTTCCGGTCAATCATTGTGTACAAGTAGCATTTTTCTTGTTATGGTGTTACTTTAGTTTGTTATTTTGTTGATTGAAGGGTAAAATTAACAAACTTAAATAATTTTTAAGGAATTCAATAAGAACATCTAAAAACTTAACAAAATATCTTGATGAGGTTGCCTCGTGCAAGTCCAAGTCTCATTGAATGGGTGTAAAAGACATTTGTCAGTTGGATTCCTGGGGAGTTCCACCCGCCATGATATGTGGTGGGGTTTGTGTGTGGTTGACGTGGTGCTTCGCCCATCTTATATATGGTGTAGTGGGATTTGTATAAGCACTTACCCCTTGTAGTTGTTTCAAGCTTTGCCTGTCATTTGGTGAGGTTTTGTCTAATTAATGTGTACAAGAACAATTTGCATGGGCTTATGAGAATTAGTCAGGACAAAAGTTCGGATACCTATGTTAAAAAAAGGTTTGAATTCCAACATAGACAGATTGACATAAAATAGTGAAAACCCTAGCTAGCTGCAGAAGTCCTCATCATGTGAATTCTTGTAGAGCCTCGCTGGAGAATTCGAAAACCTTTGCCAACCTTTCCAGAACTTTTTATCATTAATTGATCTTGTAGGACTAGTCGTCGTTTTAAGCACTAGTAGCTTGGAGAAGACTATCTAGAGATTCATTGCCAAGGCAGGGCTTTTGCTGAAACCTTTCTCACAACGTCGTACAAGCACAGCTTCACGACCTTTCAAAGCCAAACTAGTAGTAGTAGGCAACAACTTTGCTGGAGTCTTCCCAACTTCAAATTATTGTCAACAAAGCCATCGTTGCCTTTTTACGTTGTCATTATTTTCCCAAAGAGAGTGGAATTAGTAGTAAAAAATTGATTATTTTATGAATAAAATTAAATTCTCAACTTCAAATAGAAATTTTAAAACTTGAAAGGCTATAAAAATTCATAACTTGTTTAAACATCTGTAAATTACCTTTAGAAATGTGCACTAAAAAGGGGTGAATTGGGTGTTTTCAAAAAATTTTAATGATTTTTTATTTTTATCCATAAACACTGATTTTGAGTGAATTTATATCCAATCAAAAAATTTTATTGAGAATAATGATTAAAAGTGATAAACCTTTTTTTATTTCAAATTTTCATATTCTATGAGAAATATTATTTATGCTTGAAATGTAAAGATTAAACTTAAGTCATGATGTGAAAATATACCGCAAGTGAAAATCAAATGCAAAGGGAAACAAGAATCAAACACAATACACAATATTTTTAGATAAAAGACCTACATCTACTACCTTAATTCCTCGTCAATGATTTTAAAACACTCTATTAAATGGATAGTTTTTCAAGGAATCAAGTATAATCTATACATAGATTTTACAAACTTATTTGGAATATCAAATTTTACAAAATTACTTGAAACTTCAACTCTTAATGACTAAGTTGAAACCTTTGTTTTTATAAGTGCAACAGTAATCTCTGTTTTTATGGAGAAAGCAGCAACTCTACATACCTTTTATGGGACTGGGTAGAACTCTTATAACTACTTGTTGAAAGAAATACGGAATATAGCTCACAAAAAAAAAAAAATATATCCCACAAAGAATAAGAAACAAGACTTATGACGGTTTATACAAGTAGAGTGTAAAGAATAGGAATTGAATCACTCTATTCTCTTAATGTTTGCTAGTTTTGAAACAATCCACGTGTGTCACAACTAGACAAAGACTTGAGCTTAATCAACAGGCTTTGCAAGAACAACTCAAATGTCCGTAGAAGCAATAACTTTAGCTTAAGTCGATTGGTACTACGAAAAAATTAATTTTTACGATGATTTTTTAAAATCGTTGCAAAATTCATTAAAACATTTAATTTTTTGACGATTTTCGAAAAATCATCACTAAATTTAGAAAATAATTAAATAATTAAAAAATAAAATCAAATTTAGCGACAGTTTCTGAGAAATCGTCGTTAAATTAAAAATAATTAAATAATTAAAATACATTTGCAGCAGTTTTTCAAAATCACCACAAAATTGATTAAAAAATTAAATTTAGCGGTGGTTTTTGATAAACTGCCGTTAAATTAAAAAATAATTAAATAATTTAAAATTAAAATTAAATTAACATTTGCAGCAATTTTGAAAAACAGTCGCAAAATTCATTAAAATTTTGAATTTTACTTAAGAAAATAATTAAAAATTAAATTAATAAAAAGAAATATAAAATCTTAAAAAGAAATTTAAAATTTAATTTAAATTAATTAAAAATTTTAATTTAAAAAAAAAAAAAGAAATTTAACAAAATTTTAATATATAAAATTTTAATAATTTTAAAAAATATATAAAATATTTTTTTATTTTTTAATCAATTAATTTATTTAATTGAATTGAATTAATTTATTCCTTTATTCTTTTAAAAAATAAAAAATTAATTAATGTTTTTAATTTATATTAAAAAATATAAAATATAATTCTAAAAAATAGTGATCGGACTAGTATATAATTTATATGTGCAGATATATAATAAAGGGGCTTGGCAGATCAGACGGCTTCACGGGCGGACCTGAATAGGGAAGGTCCTGAGTTCAAAACCAGGGAAGAGGAGGCTAGAAATTTTGCCACGTGGCGCGAGGACATGCGACCATTTGGCTCGCAGGTCCAGGCGCACTCGCTAGCCTGAGCGTGGGTTTAGGCGGCTGGGCGCAAGGGGCTGGCCTGGCCACCCACTAGGAGAAATTAAAATTTTAATTTTTGCGAGGCCGAAAATTTAATTTCCAACCTCGCCACCTGACGCGAGGACATGCGGCCATGTAGCGCGCTCGCGAGCCCAGACGTGAGTCTGGGCGACTGGGCGTGGCGGCCGGACTGGCCACCCACTAGGATAAATTAAAATTTTGATTTTTTTTTTAATTTTTGCGACGGTTTTAAAAATCGCCGCTAAATCACTAATTTTGTGTCGATTTAAAAACTGTAGCAAAAAATCTAATTTGCGGCAATTACTCCAATGATTGCTGAAAACCGCCGCTAAATGCTCCATGACGACTAATTTAGTGACGATTTTCAAAACCGTCACGAAATGTCATTTTTTTTGTAGTGTGGGAATCAATAACATGATCTCCTACAGATCATGGCCTTATATAAAAGCTTTGAGTTCTTGAATATCTGTTACCTGTACATCTCAACAACTTTTTTCTATTTGAATGATAACAATCAAATTCGTCATACAAAATATGCACATATTAAGGATAAACATTTTGCACAACATATATAAGTATATTTTTTTTTCTATTTTAAAGAGAAAGCAATCAGACTGCATAAAATAATAAAATAAAGCTTAAATGATTGAAACTATCTTCTATGATTTGTGTAACAGCTAGTTAACGGCAATATTTTTCAATTTCGTCATAGATATACTTGAGTGAAAAATATTGATAATCGATTGGATTTGCAAATACTCGAGTTAATTCTTTAATGTAATCGATTGAGTATAAGTTTCACTCGAGTACATGAATCATTCGGTCAATTACTCTATGGAGTATAGAGACTCACTCTTTGTTCAAGAAAATTCACTCGATTAAGCCATACTATATACTTAATTGCATGAATAACACTACTTGAATACGAGATATCTTACAATCAATTAGCAAATATGTTTTAAAAGGAACACTCGATTGACTATTTTTGGTATTCAATTGGTCATGTCATCACTCGAGTATTACACACTTGATAGTCGATTTGAAAGATAAGACACAGAGTCCTACTTTCTGTTCTTTTCAAAGTATTCAACTATGGTATTAAGTCTACTCGATTGGGAAGAAGGATATTTGATTGACAACAAATTCCAATCAAATTTTATCAAGGTACTGAGACTTGACACTATGCAACTTATTTATCACTCGATTGAAGATTTCTTTTAATTGATTGAAGGCGAAAAGACAAAGACTTGATATTTTAGCTTATTGATTCACTTGATTACTTAAAGAGTTTACTCAATTAGAGACTGAGATAGTTAAAAGCATCTTTTAGTTACTCGATTAAAGTTTGACAAGGGACATACGAGATTTACAAGAAAATACTCGATTTAATTTTTCAATGCTTATTGAAATACTCGATTCCAGTAAGCCTGAATTATTTTTCTGCACGATAACTAACACGTGAGCACTCGAGTGATGGTTTGAAAGTTTGCTAAGATTAACTTTTGCATTTTATTCAATTGATTGACAGAAGACTCTACTTGACTAGATTATTTAAATTCATAATTTAGTCACAGGGACTCACTTGATTATTTGATACATTATTAATTAAAATCTTGCAAAAATATCATATCATCATCAAAATATCATTAATGTATTAACTCAACAATCTCCCATTTTTTGATGATTACAAAACGTTAATTATTATCCTCAATATTTCTCCCATTTTGTTCATAATTAAAAAAGATTATTTGGCCTTTTTTCCATGAAAAATTCCATCTAGGGGGAGATGATTTTTGTTTTCAATGCAAGTTGGAAAATGTTTTCTTTTCCAACTAAATGCTATCAAACACACCCTAAGAGTCTAGATGGAATTCATCCTCTTGGTTCAGTTGGATCAGTCTCAAGGAATCTTGTTATATTATGTTCTCTCAAGCTTATTATATTTTGTATTCTTATTTAGAATATTGGAAAAGGATATGTTAAGCCTATCTTGATAGAATATATATTGAGGTTGCCTTAGTCAAGGAATCTTAATAGGTTTATCTTTCAGTATGATTTATCTATTAATGTTCTCATATATATGTTAGCTTGTTTATTAATATATCTTTTATGTTTTCTTAATGGTCATCTTAAAGATAATGCATGAGTGTTTTGAGAAGCTCATGATATAATAAGTGTTTTATGTGGCAGCATTACTCAATGTTTAAGAGTAATGTATTCTATATTTCATATTTGATATTTAAGTGCTAGACATCAAGATTGTTATGTAAATGATTGTATACTCAAGTGATAATATTTGAGTTTTGATTTAAAATATTTATATTGTCTTATCCTTCATGATAAGGTTGTGCTAATATCCTTAATACATCTTGTTTATAATTAATCTTGTTTCTGTTTTTCAATATGCTTATTTGTGATCAAGCTTGTTTTGTTTCTTATTTAACAATATGATTGTCAAGAGGTTGCACTAGGATTTCACGGGATATGTTAGGTATCCTAATGCATTAGTGTCATGGATAAATGTTATATATATATTCTCATGACACTTAGAGTAAGCTTAAGGCTTGGAAATATCTCAAGTACTCTATTTATGCAAAAGCATTACTCAAGTCTAAAAGCAAATGGGTTGCACTAGCAAATGGGCTACACAAGCAAATGGGTTGGGCTTTTCATTTCTTGAGCAAATGGGCTTAGGCCCATTTCTCCTCCAAAGAAATGACTAATGGGCTTATGACCTGATTTCTATTTTGGGCTACCAATAAGTGGTGATAAGGTTATACTTCAATCATGGGTCAAGGCCTATAAGGATTAGACCTATCTGAAAAAATTGTCACTACCTTGGGCCTTATTGGGAAACACAAAAACAACAGTTTACTTGCATAGCCTTTGGTTCATTCAATTTTCTAACATTTTTACCTAATCATTTTCTTGCATTTCAAGGACTTTATCACCCGTTTCTCAACTGGTTCTTCAATTTATCTAAGAACTTATATATTTCAGAATTTTAAACCAGATAGCTCTTTTGCAAAAAGAAAGCAACTACAATTAATTCAAAAGAGTGCTAAACATATTGCAACTCAAAATAAATTGAGAGTTCTTAGGAATAAAGGATTACATCATTTGAAACATTTCCTAAACTCTAAAAATGTAACGACCCATTATCGGGATTGGGCCGCTCAGGTGATATTACGACGGGGCTTGAATATTCATTTAAGTTCAGTATTAAATTTTAGAAAAATATATATGATTATGTAGGTGGCATGTGTAAAATTAAGCATAGGAAACTATATATATGGTCAAGTATTGAATAGTCAAAGTTTAAGGAATAAGCAAAGGAGGTTGAAAGATGGGAAAACTCAAAGGCAAAGGAGGAGGCAAGTGAAGTGGGATCATAAAAAAGTCAAAATTGGACTTAGTGGGTTGTGGGGCTATCCAATTTTCAAGGTAAATATATATATGTAAAAATTAGATTTTTATTGTATTTATACATATATGGATAAGTATTGTATGTATGGGTTATGTAGTGCATGGAAGTAAAAATTGGAAAGAGAAGGAGAAGAAGAAGAAGAAGAAGAAAGAGTTGTTGGTTTCAAGAGAAAAGAGAGCAGAGGTTATTTAATTTTCTTCTCTTCTCGTATCTTTCCTCATCCTTAATCATAGAGACCTCGTGGCACTACAAAAAAATTGATATGCTATTTTGCGTCAGTTTTTCAAAATTGTTACAAAATTCATTAAAACATTCAATTTTACGACAATTTTTAAATAATCGCCTCTAAATTAAGAAAATAATTAAATAATTAAAAAGTTAAATGAAATTTCGCGACTATTTTTGAGAAATTGCTACTAAATTAAAAAAAATTAAATAATTAAAATTAAAATAACATTTGCTACTATTTTTCAAAATCATAGCAAAATTCACTAAAAAATTGAATTTACCGGTGGTTTTTGAGAAACCGTTGCTAAATTAAAAAAATAATTAAATAATTTAAAATTATAATTAAATTAACATTTGAGGTGATTTTTAAATTCATTAAAAAATTAAATTTAGCAGCAATTTTTGAGAAGCTGCCACTAAATTTAATAAATAATTAAATAACTCAAAATTAAAATTAAATTAACATTTGCAGGGATTTTTAAATTTATTAAAAAATTGAATTTAGGGGCAGTTTTTGAGAAGCCACTACTAAATTTAAAAAATAATTAAATAATTTAAAATTAAAATTAAATTAACATTTGCGGTGTTTTTTAAAATTGTCGCAAAATTCATTAAAAAATTAAATTTTGCTTAAGAAAATAATTAAAAATTAAATTAATAAGAAAATTAAAATTTAATTTAAATTAATTGAAAAATTCATTAAAAAATTAATTTAAAGAAAATAAAAAGAAATTAACAAAATTTTAATATATAAAATTTTAATAATTTTTAAAAAATATATAAAATCTTCTTTTTATTCTTAAATCAATTAATTTATTTAATTTAATTCAATTAATTTATTTTTAATCTATTCCATTATTATTTTAAAAAATAATCAATTAATTAATATTTTTTAATTTATATTAAAAAATATAAAATATAATTCTAAAAATTAGTAGTTGGATTAGTATATAATTTACATGTGTGCATATATAACAAGGAGACTTCGCAGATTAGATGATTTGCTTGCCCGCGCTTGTAGAGGAGGTCTCGAGTTTGAAACTAGATGAGAGGAAGGCTGAGAAGTTAATTTTTAGCATTGTTAAGTGGCGCGAACCAGCGCTTGTGCGTCGGCACGAGCAGGGCTAGGCCCAGGCAACCTGGCCGCCCATGCTTGCGTGCACGCCTGACAATTAAATTTTTTTTTAAATTTTTGTAGCTGTTCTGAAACCACCACTAAAATTAATTTTTTTTAAATTTTTGCGATGTCTAAAATTAAAAATTCAATTTTTTTTTAATTTTTGTGGCGGTTCGTAAATCATTGCTAAATGTTTTAAAAATTGCCGCTAAATCATAAACTGCTGCAAGAAATATAATTAGCAGCGGTTGCTGAAAACTGTCATTAAATACTGATTTTTTTGTAATGTGGAAGGTAAAGGGTGCTAGTTGGAGCTTTGTTTGTCCTTTCTTTTGTTGCTGTCCCATTTCTCTATTTTGGTGTTGGTGAGCAAGTTCACTTCTTTATGGCAGCCTTCTTCAAGTAAGATCCTAAGGTGAAGCATAGTAAGGTAAGTTCTAACTCCTTTCTTAGTTCTAAATCCTTGAGTCATGAAATCTTGGTGTTTTATTCATGAAAAACTCCTTATTTTGGAAAAGAGTTCTTAAAAAATGTCTATGTAGGAAGCCTTGTAATTCTTTCTTGATTCTTGGTTGATCTTGTTGAGACCTTTTGGAAATTCAAATAGGGTCTCTTCCATCCTATAATTTGTAAGGAATGATGCTTGTTTTTTTATTAGGGTTAAGATCATGCAAGATTTGTTGTGGCTTGCATGGGTTGTGGGTTGCTTGAATATGATGTTTTGGGTTACAGGACACATAGTTGATCAACAATTTGTTCAGAGGCTATCGACGATTTTAGGAAAGATGTCAATTGTTCTTACCTGCCCAATGACACAAAATCATGTTGATGCTAAATGGTTTCCTTTTTAATTATAAATCATGGTTGGATGTTTTTGAGGAGAAAATGTGCATGCATGGCATAATATTGAACTATCATATACCCATAGGTGAGTTGATGCTTGAGGCATATTTTATGCATATGGTATATATATATATATACATATATGTTTTATGTGTGGATATCCAGGCCTTGGGTTGAGTTAAATGGGCCTTAATGGGTGTATGCAGCATGCGTGTATAGACCTTGGGTTGAGTTAAATGGGCCCCAAGGACCGTGGATTGTATGGTATGTGTGCACAGGGCCTTGGGTTGAGCAAGTTGTGATTGGGACCTAAAAGTCATAGGTGTGCACCTATGTGTATGATTATATTCTTATATGTGGCGGGGGCATATAAGCATATGTGCATGTGTTGGTCTGTTGTTATGCGTGACATGGACGTGTGAGCATATATGCATGTATTCATGTTTGTGTTCATAATAAGGTAAGCTTGGCTAGGTGAATATAATTTCATCAATGAGTTTATCTATTATTGAATTATATTACCTCACATCATTCTATGTTATACTTGCTAAGTCTTGTGGTTCATTCTTATTTTGCATCATTTCAGGTAAGAATAAAGTTAGAGATGAGAATGAGCTTAGCGGAGCCTGAGCCCTTGGGTAGATATGTGTATAGAGCTCTCCAAACCAAAAGATCTTTGGGGATGGTGTTGTGTGAAAAGGCAATCTGTTTAATTTTGTATTATGGGCTTATAGATGTAATTCTTTTGTGTTGTATGAGTGCTTAAGCCCTAATGTGATGTATTAGAGTGATGACGTAAGTATTGTATATCTTTTGTCTTCAAATGTTCAATGGAAGCTAATGGGTGTGAATGTTTATATTTGAATTTTAATATGTTCTATTCTTTTTGGGAACCCCTCTTAGATTCCTTGGTCCTGGGATCTCTGAGGGTAGGGTCACTACAAAAAACATATTCTTCATTCTTCATTGTTGGTCTCCTCCTTCCTCTTTTTCTTTATTAGAATCGAGAACTACTGTGAGCTACTTCTTTTGAGTCCTTGTCCTTTGTCTCCCAAATCTAACAAGAATCATCTATTGGTTGTTCTCTACTTTCCTTAGCCTCTTGTCCATGCCTTCTACCTTCTTTGTAATCTCCTATTGTATCTCCTCCATCTTTGTTATTTGATCTTAGAAGATATTATGAATGGAGGTTGATTTTTCAAGATTCATTGGATCTTCAGATGGATCTGGAGGAAGTCTTGTTGCATGAATGGTGACATCCGAAGAGCTTTTTGAAGATTGTTTGAAAGATGATGGAGGAGGATTTGATTATATAATTGTATAGTAATGGCACCACAACCCAAGAGAGAGTGAATTAGATTATTTTAAAAATTTGATTGAACTTGAAATCCTTTTTACTGAAAAATGAGAATTTAATGCAAATGAGGGTGATTTGGGGGATTGCTTAGCACAATAAATGAAATCAAGAATAAAAGCAGTAGAGACACACACAAGATTTATAGTGGTTCAGTCAAATGGTCTAATCCACTCCCTTAACTCCTCAATAAGGATTTAAACACTTCACTATAATCTCCTACTTGATCACAAATAGGCCCTTTAGTCCCCAAGATTAGGAAATACAACCTCTTACAAATAATGTAGGCCCTCTAGCAATCTTGCTATGAAAATACAACAAAATTACAAAATGAGATAATATGAGAGATAAATCCCTTAGTTACAAATTCTCTTAAAATGATACAAGACTAAAATAAATAAATACAATGAAGCAACAAAGCCTTAAAGGGAGAAAATTAGAAAACAATTAAGCACTTGAAAGTTTTGAGCACTTGGATACTTTTCAATAAATTCTCTAACCCCATAAATGCTCCATCAAGTCTGAATTTATATCGGAAGACGAACCATTTGAAAATTTTGATTGTTGGTGGGTAGTTGGCACATTTAATGACCTGCCAGAACTAGTTGTTAGAAGTTTCTACGACAAACACGGTCGACATATTCATAAAATTGATTGACGAGTTAGTTCAAAAATTTGAAAAACGATCGACATTCTTGAAAAAATGGTCAATCGGTCTTGATGCAGTGGTTGTCGATTGCTCACGACCGAGAGCCTAATTTTGACCTATCAACTAGCTATAGAAGTAGATCGATAAAAGGGACCAAAATAGTTGACCATTCTTTTGAATCATAAAATTTTGTTTTTCCAATCTCCAACAAGATATATTAAGAGAAATGATTTTTATTTTAACGAAGTGTTTGAAATTGATTTTAAGGCATGGATATAAAATTAATTTTTTACATCATCAAAACTAAAACCAAGAGCACAATAACATTTGAAGGACCAGTTTGTTCAAAAATTTGATTCAAGAAGACTAGAGGAGGATTTGAGGGTATTTTCGATATACCATTTTCACAAAAGATTTTCATATGTTCAAGAGAAAATTTAGAATAAGTGTCAAACTTAGAGAAAGGAATGGACTTTTCATTTTGGAGAGATCCATGTGTTTGGCTGAGAATAAGACATATAATCATGCCATATGGAAGTTTGCCAGTAAACTTTGGGATGACTGAATTATACATCTTATTGAAGATGAATGTTGGAAGATTGAAGTAAGTGTTGGAAATGACGCACCACATAATTTTGAGGTCATAGGTTCCCCTCGGACATTAATAGAGAATGAAGTGGTAGAGAAAGCGATATTCAGGGCACAAAAGATTATGGGATCCCATGGGGCTACTTGAGTCAAACTTTTCTAACCATTTGGTTTAAAATTGCCATATTTCATCTGGGTTGACAAGAATGGATTCAAGGAAGGTTTCACATGGGATTAAGTCAAGGACATTACAAAGTTGAGAAAAAGTAAAAATGTAGTTTTGTCCTTGAAACCTAGAACTTATCTTCATAATATTGTTAAGAAATTTGTATTTTGATTTATGGAGAAAATAATTTTTAAAAATATATTTTCAATAAATTTGATTTACTAATAATGTCCAAAACATTTTACATAATTTTTTTTAAATTGGAGAACTTTGGGTATATATAAATACATATATCTTTCAAAATAGCTAAGTATGATTTTCTCTTAGTATAGTATAATGCTTGTGAGAAAAATTCTTTGAAAATCGGCTAAGTATGAAAAAGGTTTTTGATCAAGTATATACTCACATTAGTTAAATATTTATAAAGTTTTTGAAGGCAAAGTATTTGAGTACACTATAAAGCTTTTGAAAATTTCTTTCTAATTGAGTATTAAGGTGATTAAATCAACTATTATAAAAACCTAGTCGAGTATGTTCTTACAAAAGCTATGCTTCTTAAAGCTCAATCGAATATGGTACTTTGTATAATTGAGTATTATTTTTTCACCACTCGAGTAAACTTTTAAGTTAATCGAGTATCTTTAATAACTATGAAATCTAATCATTTTTTCAATTGATTAATGCTTAGTGTGCTTTTCAAAACAGTCGATTATATGTTTTAGTAAATTCTTCTACTCGAGTATTTTATATAATTTATATGTTATTTAAAATTCAGTCAAGTAAATGAGTTATTTTTAATCAAGTATCTTTTTGTATCAAAATTCTTAGTATCTTTTTAATCGAGTATAGTCTTCTCATCAATCAACTAATATGTTTTTGATAATCGAGTATCTATATATATAGGTTAGTCGACTTAATATACTTCATAGAAAAGATGTATTTTCATATTTGGTTTTAAAAGTATATTAATTTCAGCCTTCATTGCTTGCATAAAGAATCTTTAATGTTTCTATTAGCATACTTACTTCTCAAATGCATACATCTTTTCATTTAGACCTGAAGGTCAAATTTTTTAAAAGCAAACATAATCTTATTTTGAATCAGCACAACAGTTTTTCTTTTTCTCATCCAAAAATGTAGCAGTCATTTTTTATCAAAATTCTTCTCAATTCAAATTGATTCTTATAAACAAACACACGGTACAATGTAGTCTCATTTTATCTCAATCTTCATTAAGCATCCTTGCATCAGTTTTCATTACACATACAAATGTCTTTAATCTTTCCAGTTTAAGTTTTCTTTGAAAGTATATAGATTTTTTAATATCTTTTCTAGCATGTAAGTTTTTCAAATATATATATAAACATATATTTTCTATGAGAATTGAAAGTTATTCAAACAAAATCTTTTTGTGGGCAACATTACTAGTTTTTTAATTCTTATCCAAAAATGATATTTTTCATTCATACATATTTATACTATATATGAAGTATATGTTTGAATTAACCTATATGAAAATGTTTTAATCCATATAATTTCTTTTCGAGTTGCTGTAACATTTTTATTTTACAAAAGGTATATTTTAATTTTGATTTAATGCATAATTTTTTTTAAATATCTCAAAAATATTCAAAACATCCAATTCATCCCATCATCTTGGATGATCTTTCAAATATGTTTCTTTCTTCCCTAAGGATGGATTCTTAGGGAGATTGGAGTAGAATTCAGCAATCGCCTCAAGGAAACAAGGATGAGTACTGAGACTAAAAAGAGTGAACCAACCTATGTTTGTTAACCAAATTTTAAGATTTGTACCAAACCCTAACGAATCTAGGTCTAGCCAGTCTAAGTGACTTCCTAATATGATTCCCCTATACAACATAGCATAGTACAAGGCTTCTTGAAAGAAATCCCCACATCTGCTAGAGTTTTCAGAGGAAGAACTAGGTTACTTCCTATTACGTCTAGTTGATTTGGATGATGATGGAGAAGAAGTTGAAATGTTCTTTCGATTGGGAGCCATGAGGATTAAATCAATATCACAAAATGATGACAAATAGAGAATATAAACAAGATTCTAGAAATGAGGATTAAATCAATATCACAAAATAATGACAAATAAAGAATATATATAAAATTCTAGAAATGACACAAAGACGAACAAGCATGAGAAATTTAACGTTACCTTTGAAGACGATTTTGCAATTAAGAAATTCAAAAACCCTAAAGAAAGAGAATGTGGGAAAAGCAAGAGAATAGTTGGAGAGACTATTTATAGACACTCCCTTGTAGTCTATTAATCTTTCGCATGAGTTCGCATGTTTTGAAGAATATTCAAATGTATTTTCTTTGCTTGATTATTATTTGTCTTTTTGATTAATTTTGGTTAAAAAGTATTTTGGTGGATATTTCACCATTCGAGTGGTGACAGACGTAGACTCGATTTTATTTTTTTTCCTTCAAGAACCAATTGACTAAATTTATATGCCAATTGAATGCTATGATGATTGACTCGATTACTAGCAATTGAATGCTATGAGATTTGGCTCTTCCTCAGTCTTGTTGAATATTATTCAAATATTGGAAATCTTTGTTTAACGTTTAATTTCCAAATAAAAAATTTATTCTTAGATTTTACCTTTCATTTTTATTTCGCTTCTTTTATATACTTCTTAGATAGATTTTATGTTTCTAGGTTTTCCCTGATCATCTGGCAATCACTTACCACCCTCAAATATCTAATTTTGATTTTAACACATAGTCAATCTGAATTTTCAATTCACTAGAGTGTCATATAAGTGTTTATAGTTATCCTTCGATAAACACTTATTTTGTATACCTAATTGAGTAATAATTTGTATTACTCATCTAACTTTCTTAGATCTAAAGATTACTTCTAAACAAGAATGATATAGCAGATGAGCATTGTAATTGATAATAAATAATTTAAACGATAAGCATATGCTGAAAACAAATGAATAATAATAAAATAAATAATCATGAAATAAATGCAGGAAGTAAGGTAAATGAACAGTAATCTAAAGTAACACCAGTAAGAGACATTATTAAAGGCATGACTGAAGATAAACGAATAATTGTAAATTAAGACAATAAGCTGCGTAAATTACAAGTGATTCAAATACAGAAAATAAACGAGTAATATAAAGATACATGAATCAAGGAAACGAATCATAAATATAAATGAGTAATTTTATTTATAATCAAATTAAATTCTCCCCCTCAATGAATACTGATTTTCAATTTTGTAATTTGAGGAGGTAATGAAGATAATTTGATTCCTCATTAGACAATGGAACAATACACTATCGAAATATATTGAGAAGTTAGTTTGACATTCGCTATTAATGACATGACTTTTGAATACACGATTTTAATGTAGCCAATTAGCATAGATGATATATGAAATGCTGAAGACTTTATCTAAAGAGTATACCTTAGCTATACTCTACCTAGGGTGTTCACTTTAGCTTTTTTAAGAAGTCCATTTACTTGATATAGCAAGAGATTTTGTAGAATTTTCCTTAGTTGACTGTCTTTAAAAAAATTTCTTCTAGATCTTGATAGTCTGATCTTGAAATTTGTCCTCCTTTATTCTGCACTTGTAAAGCTTAGAAAGGACATATTGGCACCCATTTTCTTTGGGTCCTGAAGGGTTAGTATAATGTTCATCAAATAAGAATCACCCTTAAAAAAAGATTCACAGCATCTGAGATGCACATAAGGACTTCTCCTTTAATCAATCAATTGAACACAATGTTTCCTAATTTACAACATTCTAGAGTAAGAATTTTGACATTGTAAGCACAAATTGTGTCCGATATGCTTTTGCTTTCTTTGCTTTTGACAAGCTAAGAGAAAATATTCTGATTTGAAATTCTTTTTAACAAAATATTTCTTATAAATGATGCAATTGATTTTGAAGACATTTGTAATAAAAGAAAAATTTTCAAAATCAGTACTCTTGAAAGCATTTCACTTCACTTCTTCATTTTTCTTTTACACATTTTCATGTATAATACCTCCGAAAGAGGTGTTTTTATGCTGCAACTTTGATAAAAAAAAAAAAAAAAAATTGTTAAGAGAAATAACATTATCAGCAAAACCTTTTGCTTGAAATATATAAATGAAAAACATATTTTCACGACAAAATATGCCGCAGAGAAATATGATTTCGTTATGATCATAGAGATTATAAGAATCATAAAAGCACATTGATTATAAGACAGACCATCAAGCTAAGAAACGATATCCATAATACACGCCTTCTTTAACATTGAAATTCTAAGATGGCTTTAGGATCACTCCTAGTTAAGTCAAAAATTTAGAGCACCTGCTCTAATATCACTTGTAAGTTACCTAGAAAGTGTGCACCTAAGAGTGGGGTGAATTGGATGTTTTCAAAAACTTTTAATGATTTTTTATTTTCATCATTAAACATTGATTTTGAGTAAATTTATATCCAATTAGAAACTATTATTGAGAATAACGATTAACAATGATAAACCTTTTTGATTTCGAATTTTCATATTCTATGAGAAAATATTTATGCTTGAAATGCAAAAACAAAGCTTGATAGTCATGATGTGAAAATATATAGCAAGTGAAAATCAAATGTAAAGGGAAACAAGAACCAAACACAATACACAATATTGATAGTGGTTCAGCTAAAAGGCCTACATCTACTTCCTTAATTCCTTATCAAGAATTTTAAAACACTCCACTAAATGGATAGTTTTTCAAGGGATCGATTATAATCCATACACAACTTTTATAGCCTCAACTAAAACCTCAATTTTTATAAAATTAACTGAAACCTCAACTTTTAAAGACTAAGTTGAAACCTCTACTTTTATGAAAAGAGTAACAACCCTACATACTTTTTATTGGGACGAGGTAGAACCCTTACAACCACTTGTTGAAAAAAATATGGAATATAACTCACAATAAAAAATATCCCTCAAATATTAAGAAACAAGGCTCATAAGGGTTTATACAAGTGTAAAGAATAAGAATTAAATCACTCCACTCTCTTGATGTTTGATGGTTTTGAAAGAATCAACGTGTGTCACAACTAGACAAAGACTTTGAGTTGAATTAATAGGCTTTGGAAGCACTGCTAAAATAGCTATAGAAGCAACAACTTTAGCTTAAGTCAATTGGGAATCAATAGCATGATCTCTTGCAGCTCATGGCCTTATATAGAACCTTTGAGTTCTTGAATATCTATTTCCTGCATATCTCAACAGCTTTTTTGATTTAACTAATAAAAGTCAAATTAGTTATACAAAATATGCATGTAATAAGGAAAAGCATTTTGTATAATATATATGCATATTTTTCTTTCTATTTTAAAGAGAAAGCAATAAGACCATATAAAATAATCAAAGAAAGCTCAAATGATCGAAACTGTCATATCTGATCGCCCTATACAACTGTTGGTCAATGACTATATTTTTTTAATTTTGTCACACAAATACTAGAGTGAAAAATATTGATAATTGATTGCATTTTCACATACTCGAATTAATTCTTTGATGTAATCAATTGAGCATAAACTTCACTCAATTGCATGAATCATGTCAATTACTTTTTGGAGTACAGAGACTCAATTTTTATTTAAGCAAATTCACTTAACCGAGCCACACTATATACTCGATTGCATGAATAACACTACTTAAATACCAGATATATAGCTTGCGATCAATTAGAAAATATGCTTTAGAATGAACACTTGATTGAATATTTTTGGTATTTGATTGGCCATGTTGTCACTCGAGTATTACATATCGAATAGTTAATTTGAAAGATAAGACACAAAGACTTGCTCTCTGCTCTTTTCAAAGTATTCAACTATGGTATCAAGCCTGCTAGACTGGAAAGGTGCAAGCATAGACACTGAATATTTTAGCTTATCGATTCACTCAATTACTTCAAGAGTTCACTCAATTGATAATTAAGATAGTTGAAGGCACTAGATTGAAGATTGACAACGAGACATACAAGATTTAATTTACAAGCAAATACTTGATTTAATCTTTGAATGCTTATTGAAATACTCAATTGCAATAAGCTTGAAATATTTTTCTACTCAATAACTAACACATGAGCACTCGTGTGATGGTTTGAAAGTTTGCTTAGATTAACTTTCGCATTTCATTCACTCAATTGACAAAAGACTTTAGTGAGTTTTTCAACATTCACTTAATCCATTGCATCACTCCTTGGTTTTCTCTCATTAATTATTTATTTGTTTTCTTAACCATGACCCCCTAGCAAACATGAGCAATCTTCTTCCACTATACTAATTGATCCTCAATCATTATCATAAAATTTATTGAAACCAAAATGAACAATCTCGAGTCTTTTGAGTACAGTGGGAACAATTACTAAATAGATGGCATGAGTCCTCAAAATACTAGGCAAGTAAAAGATATGAGATGTTTGTAGAGTACTTTCATTCTAATGAGTTTGTGCATAGCATACTCAATGTTCTTGTGATGCATATTGCTTCTAATAAGATTCCTCACTCACATGGGACATTTTTTCCTTTCGAACCTAGAAAAGTTGTAATAGAAATACACATCATGAAATACTGAGGTATGATCATAGATGAACTTTGAAGAACTTGTAGATGGCAATCTTAGAATCAACACACATCATGAAAGAAATTGATCTAAAACAAGAAATTTGCTCAATAGGTATAGATAGCAAAACTATATAGAAAATAATAGGAATGTGAAAGTGGATATTCAAGAATTTGATGGTAAGTTAAACCCTAGTATAACATGGAAGATTATTTTTCTTCCATGTTATACTAGTATGTTTTTAGATTGGTTGGATGACATGGAAGATTATTTTTCTTGGTATAACATGACTGATATTGATAGGGTTTATTTTTTCAAAACAACATTGACTAGTTCTGCAAAAAATATTGGCAAAAGGTTCAAATTAACTTTAAGAGATAAGATGAGCCTTCTATTACCCAATGCGCCTGAAACAAAAGTTGAAGGAGAAATACATATGTAACGACCCATTAGTGGGTTCGGATGGTATATTAGGAATGGAACATTTATATTTACTAAAGTGATCATTTTTAAAGATTTATTTGTGATATTTTTAGGTGGGGTTTAGGAAGTGGAAAAGTCAAAGGGTTGACTTAAATGGAAGTGGAACCCAAAGTATATCAAGATATGTATGGAAATATTAGTTGGTGTTGATAGTGTTAATTGGAGGCTAACCTAACACTGAATAATTATTATTTAGGTGATGATGCAATAAGGGCATTTAAGTAAATAGGAAGACATGTGTGTGTGTATATATGTTAGCTTACCTTGCATGAGAAAAAGGAAGTGGAAGGCTAAAGAGATAAAAGACCATTGGGAGGTGGTCCAAAAGGGTTGTGGAAGGTGGAGTATTCTCATCTTCTTCCTATTCTTTTTCCTTTCTTGCTAGTTCACTTGTTGAGAGTGAGAAATAAAGGTTCTTGGAAGCTTATTGTCTAAAGAAGGATTATCAAGGAGGGCTCCTTGAGGCAAGTTCTAATCTCTCTTAGCTCTCTCTAAAGCTTCTAGTCATGATGTTTGGGGATTTAGGCATGGAAGTCCTATGTTTTTCCAAAAGAAGCTTGTGTTGAAAGACTATATAGAAACCTTTGTAAATATCATTTGTTGTTGGTTTAATCTTGTTGGTCTCTCTCAGGTTTCAAAGTAGGGTTAGTTTCACCCTACAATCCTAAAAAGAATAGTGCTTTGGGTTAAGGGATTGATTGAGTGAATTCTTTTGTTCTTGGCTTGCTTTTGGTTTGTCTCATAAGAGATTCTATTCTTCCACCTATCAACAATTTGGGAGAAGGCTATCGACAACTTGCAAAAACTGTCGACTGGGGGCTCAAGGCTATCAACAATTTGTGTCAGGTGAGGCAACTGTCAACTATTTTAGGGGCAACTGTCAATCTTTTCTGTCGGCTCTTTAAAAGAGGGTTTAAGTTCCAACTTGGGTGATTCCTTATTAGTTCTAAATTATATTTAAATGTTCTTAGAAAGTGTTTATGCATCCATTGGCATGGTGTTGAGTCAGTGGCATACATGTGAGACTTATTTAAAAGGGAAGGGCATTTTGTGAGCATGTCTTTATTATGCATATATGGTTTTGTGTGTGTCTGGTGTGGTCAAACCTAGTCATTGAGTGGGAGCGAATTGTCCTTAAGGGTGTATGTACTCATGAGCATAACCTTAGGAGTGAACCTGTTGGCCCTAATGACCTTGCGGCATGTATTATGACCATGGCATTGGGTAGGAGCTGCTTGTCCTCAAGGGTTGTATGGCGAGGGAGTGCAGCCCTAGAAGTAAGTTATCTGTCCCCAAGAGTCACTTGTGGTGGTGAGTGCGAGGCTTGAAGTGTTGGGGCTATTTATGTTATGTTTATATATGGGTTGTGTATGCATAGCATGGGCATGTTTCATTGGCTTTACTCTTTTCTTCCCTGTTGGATTATTGCGTCTTACTCATATTATTTCATGTCTTTTTTCTATTCGTTGTTATATTTGCTGGGTCTTGTGGCTCATTCTCTTTTTTTGCATCATTTCAGGTAAGGGCAAAGATAAAGTCGAGGGTAAGTCTAGTCGAGGATGATCTTTTGTGGATAAATGTGTACAGAGCTCACCTAAAAGAAGGTCTTGGGGTCTTTCGTGTTGGGAGGCTAGAGCTAGTTAGGTTTTTAAGCCCTGAGAGTGTGTATGTATATGTTTTGTGGTTCTGACCTGATGTATTTTGTCAAGAGGTTGTAACTCATGTTTTAATATAATGTATATGCTTAACGTTAATGTGAGAGATTTGGTAATGTTGCTTTATGAAGCTTGCTAATGAGAGGTTGTAAGATATGTTAATGAAATGTGTTTCAAGTTGCTTTTATATCATTCTATTAACGACCCTCTCACGAATTCTCTATGTTAGCATGGGCTTCAGGAGGCGGGTCGTTACAACCTATCCTCATTCCATTTACAGTAACAACTGTTAAACCTAAATCACATCCAAAACAGTTGTTACTATATGTAATACTCGAGGATAAGAAATGGATGTATGCCCGCATTCTCTTACTTTGATCCTTATTAAACCTTTTAGCATAGGCACTAGGACCAAGCCCAATTAAGTACCACAAGTCCTTAGTAACAAACACATATCCATCTTATAGCTCCTAAGGCATTTAAAAAAAAACTGCCAAGATAGTGAATATGGGTTAGCCATCAGAGTTAAGTAGTCTATTTTGAGTTGTTTTGAGAGCTTGGAGTTTCCATCTAGTATTAAGCCATTGTTAGAAGAATTTTCTAATATCATGCTCAATGAGCTCCTAGTGACTTACCATTTGTGAGGGATATCCAACATGCCATTGATCTAGTTCCTAGGTTTCAATTACCTAATTTTCCCCATTATAGGATGAACCAAAAGAAAAATGGATATTGGAGAATGTGTGTGGATAATAGAGTCATTAATAAAATCTCCATCAAGTATAATTTCTTATTTTGAGATTGAAAGATATCTTGGATATATTAGCTAGTTCTAGTTGGTTCTCTAAGATGACACATTTTCTTTCTTGTAGTAAGACAATAGACGCTTCCCATGTTATTAAATTATTCTTTAGGGAAAGTTCTTGAGTTGCATGGTTTGCCTTCTTCCATTGTATTTGATAGAAATGTTAAATTTGTTAGTTATTTTTGAAAGACACTATGAAAACTATTTGGGACAAGTTTGAAATTCATTTCTAGCTTCCATCCCCAAACTTATGGAAAATTGAAGTTGTGAATCATAGTTTGGGAGACTTGCTTAAAGTGTCTTTTAAGAGAAAAACGAGGTAGTTAGGACTTAGTTTTGTCAATTGTTGAATTTTGCTATAACAACTCTATTAATAGGTCTACTAATAAAAGTTCTTTGGAGATTCTTCATGATTACTTTCTTTGTACCCCTATTAATATTGTACCCTTACCCCGCCCAAATTTCTAAACTTAGCTGAAAATTTTGCTCAACACGTTCATGACTTACATGTTGAGATTAGAAGAAAAATTCCAATGAATAATGTTGACTATAAATTTGTTGTTGATGTACATCGTAGGACTCGTGAATTTAATGAAGGGGACTATATCATGGTTCATATTTGCCCTTAGCTTTTCCCCAACCATTCCTTTAAGAAATAATATCTCCGAGCTAGTAGCCCCTTTCCTATTATTTGAAAACTTGGAAGTAATGCTTATTTACTTGAGTTACCTAAAAATATGAATATTAGTCATCTTTTCAATGTGAAAAATTCAACTTGTTGCCCATGGCACATTTGAGTCTCTTCTCTTGCCTACTTGTGTTCCTTTAAATGACCAGATTCTTTGCAACCTATGCAGACCTCAACAAAAGAATGTGACTAATGTTATGTTTGACAATAAGATTTTGTAGCTTTTTCCTTATGGTGGTGGTTATTTGATGTTTCCTTGTCAAAAGGGAAGATTGACCAAATTCAAATAATACTTGAATTATTGAAAATGATTTCCAAATTCAAATAATACTTGAATTATTGAAAAAGATTTTAGAATCTTAGATCTTAAGCTCTTGGAGTAGTATCTTTAGTCCAACTCATTAGAGTTGAGTTCTTTTTAATCGAGGAAAAATGATAAAGATCATAAAAATAATATTTTAATTGTAAAAATAGAAATTAATATTGTTTCATTAGTTTATTTATTTTTGACTTGTTTATTAGTTTCTTTTGATTTATTTTTTAAAATAATTTTTTATTAATTAGTTGTCTATAAATAATCTTTTAGTGATGCATTGCAGAGCACACTTTAATTAATAATATTAAATATTAAAATTAATTTTGAGTAATCGATATTCAAATTTTGTATCACAACTCCAAGATTGTGACAAGAACCAACTTAGACAACCTCAAAGGGTAAGTTCAAACTTCTCTTGAATATAAGAGTATGGGAGGAGATCTTGGTCCTTTTTAATTAAAATATTATCTTTTTTTTCATCCTTTATGTTATGTATAAGAATATAAAATATAAGGGTTATATTAGAAACTTAATACTATATCATTTTCATTCCCTTTCCATTTCATTTAAACTCTCAAATAAAGGAAATAGAATTCCCTTCATCTTCTTTATTAAACATCCAAACAAGGTAAGGGAACAATGCAGAGCCTAAAGAAACAGTCCCCCATAGTCTATAGGTTTAATGATGCATATATAATATTGGTTCTCTCTCACGGATGATGGAAAAAAAAATTATATAAATTTTTATTTTCATTCAAATTACAAGGGGGTGAATGGTAATTTTGCCATTATTTACTATAGCGTAAAAATTTATAACCCGTGAATCTACAAAAATTATTACCCGGATTCAAATTCAGATGGCCCAACCCCTTGAAAAAAATTCACGTGGCCCAACAAAAGCCCAACTAGTTTAGAACGTAAGCCCAAATCAGGCATGCCGATCTAATGGGCCTCGTGCCAAGCCATGGTAAGATATTGGGCGCAGTTCATAAATTCATAGAAGACCGTATAATAGATGAGTAGATGGATTGCGGTAGTAAAAAAAATAAAAAATTTAAATAATATTTGACAGATGTAATTTAATTTTAATTATTTTAAGTAAAACTTTAAACAAAACGTGTTTTAGCATAGAGATAAAATTATTTGATAAGGTGGTTACAGTTTAAATGTCACAATTAAAATTTTTAGCGTAAGTATTTTTTATTTATTTAATTAGCAAAATTTTATAATGTTAAAATCTATAATATTTATTTATATAATAATATAGATAACACACGTCACCAACTGACATCCCATAAGGTGACACCTACTTGATTGGATCCACTAACGGTTGGTGCACTAGTCGGCCCCAAATTATGCCACGTCACCCCATTACCGTCAAGAAAATCTAAAGCTATTACTGTTATTTAAGCTATATTAAAATATCATATCATTACGTTAAATCCATTTCCATTATAATGTTCTCAAAAGCATTTTCAAAACTAAATTATCGAATTTTTATTGTAAAATTAAACATGTTTTAAATCATAACCACACATAAAGTATGCTTTCAGTATTGCTGAAAGGTGTAATTTAAATTGTATAAAAATAGATACGAAAAATGTTTTTTATATGAAATAAAAATTTTGAAATAAATAATTTTTTAAAAAAAAAAAAGTGTAAACAGTTTCAAAACAAAAAACGTTTTTCATTTCTATACTTCATTGGGTATGATTCGATACTTTGAGTTAATTTGTGAGTAATTTCTTATTATTTTAGTTATAGTTATTTAATAAAGTGAATAAACTCTTTTAAAATACTTAAATTTAATTTATTTAGTGTAGGATGAATTAAATTGTTATTTATTAAATATCTTATTTATTATATTTGGCCATAAACTAAGTTGAATAAAAATCCAAACTCAAAGCAAAACATTAAGAACTCAAAGTTATTATAAGATGGGGGGGGGGGGGGGGGGGGGGGGGGGGGAATGTGAATATCAAAGGGCTTTGGAAAATAGAAGACAGGTGCGACTAGAATATATAAATAGCCAGGATAGTGAGAAGCGGTGGGTACAAGTAGTAGATCTGCCACTCTTTCATTTCTGTGCAGCTGATCCGAGGAGGGTAGAGGTCGCTTCCGAAACCTCCATCTCCTCCCCCTCCTCCTCCTCTCTCTCTCTCTCTCTCTCTCTCTCTCTCTCTCTCTATATATATATATATATATATAACATGGCGTCGACCGAGAGCTCCACCGACAAGAACGCCGTTTTTCGGAAGCTCAAAGCGAAGCCGGAGAACAAAGTACGTGAAATTTTTTTACCAAGATCTGATCTAGATCTGGCTTTTCTCTGATGGATCTTGACTCTGGATTTGATTTTCCCAGATGTGTTTTGATTGCAATGCGAAGAATCCGACATGGGCTTCTGTTACGTACGGGATCTTTTTGTGCATCGACTGTTCCGCTGTTCATCGGAGCCTCGGAGTTCACATCAGCTTCGTTAGGTGACTATCGTCTTCCGATTCGTTGCTCTCTAGCATCGTTTTAGATAATTCCTGTCCAATTAACTTGTTTTACGTGACGATTGAGGTTGTGAGAACTTGCTGTGTCTTTTTTTTTTTTTTTAATTTTTAATTTGCTTGTCTTTGCTTATTTTGTGCTTGGTAAGTTTATTGGCTGTGTTATACATGCAAATACTGTTCTATTTTGCGTCTGAGTATCTCAAAGTCGGTAATTGTGCGTTTACGTAGATGGATTTGTCTGGAATTGTGTGGTTGGGCTTTGTTTCTTGAGGTTCGAGGATTAAGCTGTCCTGAACTGTATCAATAATATAATCATAAGACACTGTGTGGAACGTAGGGCTGATTGATATATATTTTTTTTAAAGTCTAATAGAGATAAAAATACAACTAACAAGGAGGTAGACTGCGGGTATGTGGTTGCAAGCATGTGTGGTTGCCTATTCTGCAGTAGCTTCAGTTTTATACATGGACGGTTGATACTCAGCTCTCTTTGAGTTCCTGGTTAGGATCCATTTATGCCCGGGGGAATGACCTAAAATAGGCCTCTGAAACTATGGCAAAACTAAGACTCAGCAGATCTGCCGAGGATGGAAAGGGAGAAAAAAACCACCAGAGAGAGGTGGCATTGATGTTCAAGTCATTAGGTCAAAGGGGTGCCTTCAGTGGGAAAGCTAAAGGCTCTGTAGTGGCCTTAGAGATGAGATGGGGTAGGGCTATCTTGCCAAGTTCTTAGACCATTCTGTTTGTATATGTTTAACAAGTGTTAAGGAGTTGTTAAATTCTAAAAGGGGCATGGTCCTTTTTATAGACTCGGGGATGGAACCCATCTTGATTTGATGCGAACCCTTGCCAGGTACAAGCGGCGCATCTCCTTGGTCATGAAATATGATAATGAGGGAAAATTTCCCTAGGTACATGAATGATATAGCCTTTAGTAGGTTTGCTTTATGTAAACTTCTAGTTGCTCCTCTCAAGACTTGATTCCCTATGTTGCTGTTGAGGAAGAGAGGGATTGAATCATAGTTACCAGGTTTGTCCTTCCCCTTGGAAGAACCAAATCTGAATCATGCATTCTGGTTGTGGTTTTTTTGCAGCCCTGGAAATGCAATCTGGATCCCCAAGAATGGGGATCCCAAGCCATGTATGAACTCAGCTAAAACAGTTTCATATTAGGGAAGAAACCTATAGTCAAAATAATGTTAAAAGAAAATTAGAGAAAGAAAGCTTGCTTACCCTGCTTTATTATATATGCTATTGCATTTTGAATTATATTCTACCCTTACTTCTTGTCCATAGGATTCTTCAATAATAGTAGAAAGGAATTTGGGACTCTGTAGCTAGCTCTTTGACCAAAATATGGATATATTAAAAAAGTAGTGTTCTAAAACGCGGCCCAAGCGGCAACCTAGGCATTAGGTAGCCCCCTGCTGCCGCGAATACACGCAAGTTGGCATCCGAGACACCGAGCCCGATTAATCGGGCCCAGGTGGCGCCTAGGCGGCAGCCCAAGCACAAAACGACGTTGATCCCCAAAGAAACCCCCCCTTCCGTACTTCGCGTGATACTTCAACCTTCTCCTCAAAGAAATCCCTAATTCTCCTCACTCCTTCCCCCTTTACCGCTGCTGCTATAGTCTACAACTATTGTCTCTTTTCCCCATCGCCACATTGCTGCCACTGTAAGTAAGTTTGCAACCCATTGTCATTTTCTTCTCCGAATCATTCCTGTCGTCGTTCTCTTCTCCGAACCCAACCCAACCCATCTTCGCCGTCGTTCTCTTCGTCGTCATTTTCTTGTACTATGCAAAGTCTCCAACCAGAAGAAGAAGATGAATAAGAAATCAATGAATTTGATTTTGAATCCGATGAGGATCGTGTGTTGGAAGAATATGGAGAGGAAGAAGTCCAATTAGATGGTTAGATTCTTCGGATATGGTTTATGTTGCATTATTGTTGCTTTTGCCTTCCTGAACCCGGAACTAATCTACAATAGTTTATTTTCTCAAATTTAATTCTATTATTTCACTTGTCTTTCCAGCTTTGATTTACTTGAAAATAACATCAAATTACATGATACATCAAAAAGTTTTTAAAAAACACACACACACAGAGTTGCCTAGGCGCTAGGCCCCAATCTAGCGCTCAACTAGTGCCTAGCACATTTTAGAACATTGTAAAAAAGAATGCAAAAAGAAACTTCTTTTGAAGTTGAACTGGAATCACAATGATTGATTTTCGTTGGCTTCTTGCAGCACTACATGGTGAAATCGAAGAAGATAGCAGGTGAGTGAAGATTGTTTTGAAAAGAATAATAACAAAACAAATAAACTAACCTCTATGATAGCAAAGTATCAGTCCAACTAACTTTGACCTGAATACAATTATAAAATGTATCACAAGCATTCCCCGATCATACCAGAAATTTAGCTTATTAACGCACCTCATACCTATTATTGTACCATGACTCAAAACATACCATGTTCTTGGTCACTATGGATTTTGAATGTCCAGCCTCTAATCTGCAAGTTCATAAGGACCCAAATTGGTGTGAGAAAAAATTCCTTATGTCCGTGCTTGGCTCGTCTAGTACATGAGAAACTCTACTAAAGCTATACTTGACTTTATGCCAAGTCATTAATGTACTTAAAAGTGTCTTATTGTTGAGATTCTGTTGGTTTATATTTTCTACTTTTATGAACTCATGTAACATGGTATGAAAGTCTACTGTTCTTTGAAGGATGTATGTTTAAATCCAGTGCCATCATTTTGATCTCAATACAATAGATAATTGGAGGGATTTATTTTTTGTTGTAGTTTGCATCCAGTGTAAGCACCAGTGAAGTCCATAGTATCAAGCGGCAGATTATTCTAAGTATAGTTATGTACTTATGTATTGGGGTTATAATAGGAAATGTGTAGTCTTTTATTTCCCTTGTAACATCCGCCCATAATGTCTATAAATAGAAGACATAGGGCAGTCATTTGTCATGCGATCATTCATTCTAATGTGTGAGTGCAGTGTGTGAGAGAAAAGCTAGAAGAAAGATAGACTTTGTAATCTCCAAGATTGACTATACTCGTGTGTATGTGTGAGAGGGACTCTCATGTACTGGTTTCATTCATTCTTAGTGGATTTCATAGAGGATCTGAAGGCTGGATGTAGGACTGTTTATGCGGTCTGAACCATGATAAATCTTGTTGTCTTCACTGTGTGGTTTGGTTGTTTCTATCCCTAATTTCTTTACTGTTTTCAATTCCGTTTTTTATATTTATGTTGTTGTGATTGATTTCGGTGAGAGTGTGTGAGATGGCATTGAATAGAGAGGATCCTAGAGCTCCTAATCATAACATTTTTCTTTTGTGAATATAATTTCAAGGTGATTATGATTATGATTATGATTATGATTATGTTTTCTCTAACATATTTGAATACCTTTTAACAATCAACTCTAAAAGAGATTGGGAGTTAGCAATTACATAAGCTTGCTATCCACCAAGTCCACAGTTGTTTGTACTTGGTTTGTTTGTTTAACAAACAAATTTGAGCGAATTTTTTGTGTATATTCAATCAATCAAGATTAAGATCTTCTACACATCTCTTTTCTATATGTGAGAATAAGACTAATTCAACTAGGAAAGATATTCTAAAGGGAAAAAAAACAATATTTATTCTGAAGAGAGTAATAAGTAAAACTCTGAAGTTTTGGGTCACAATAATGAAACTAATCCTTGGTGATCTAAGAAGTACTTGTCTCAGAAAGATCTCTAGCAAACAGGAAAGTAACAATAACCTCCATAAAAAGATGCAATATCCTATGTTTCAAATCTTCAATTTGGTTGTCAAGCTATGGAGAAGGGGTGGAGGATGAGAAAAATATGCCTAAGGTAATGATGCAGAACAAGTGGAAGGCCCTTGTGGTTTGGGCATTTTGCCCAGCCACACTATGCAGTTTGTTTTTCACCAAAGAGATCCCTGTACTTTTCCTTTATTTCTAGGAACCTCCTTTGTTACAAATGATGTTAATTAAAATGATATTAAGTTAAAATTAGCTTCTTCTTCTTCTTCTTTTTTTTCCAATCTCCTTATCTAGTTAAAAAAAATAAAAAATAAAAAATATAAAGAAGAGAAGCAGCTCACTAGAGGACTGAAACAGTGCTCGAGAAGGGGAGCTTTGCTGGAGAAGAGAGGAGCTTCAATCAAATCAAGACACCTTACCGCAGAAACCCCAACAAAACTTCTATGGTGGAATCAAAATCAAGTACCCACATTGCTGCTAGCAGCACCTAACCACAGGGAGGGAGGGAGAGGTCTGGAATGGTTAGGCAGTGCCCTGGTGGAATGGGTCTCTGCAACTATGGCAGCCATTAAAGGAGACTCAGCCTTGCTGCTGGTTACCATCAGAAGGAGCTTGCTTGGCCATTGAAGGGAGGAGAAGTACCGTGGGGTACCCATCATGATTGAAAACAGGTCCCACTTGCTGCCACTGGTCCACTGAAGAAGAATGTTCCACTGAGATCTTCAGTGAGAAAGAATGCCAATCTCTGTCAGAGGAAGGACCAAGAGAGGAGCCTCCACTGCAGTCAGCCAGAAGTGACCTTAAAATGATCCCATCAGTTGCAGACACTCATTCTGTCGCTGCACTGCCTCTCTCTCTCCCCCTCTCTCTCTCTGAGGGACCTTTTTGGAAAAAAAAACAAACAAGAGATGCCTGGGAATAAGGCCCAAACCACAGGGTGTGTGGGGGCAATTTCCCCAAATATTATAACAAATTAAGATACACCATTTGACCATTGGACTCTTATCTTGTCTAGTGCATATGCTATTCATGTCAGACGTGGGTATGGAAACCAAACATGAAGTGTTGTGCTTCATAGGCTGCTAAGGTTCCCAACTATGAGGTATGCGATATAGCAGTGCTCTAGTTACACCTAAGGTGACAAGGACATTCTTAGCCATGCAGTTGATTCACAAGGTATAACTATTGCCAGCAGGTTCAAACTTGCAGCTTTATGCAAGGACAAAGCAATGCGGTACCTACCTTCTGCAAACTCATCTACCACTCTAATTGATCACTAGGTCTAGTCTGTTATGCTGGAAAGCTGAGTTCTTTCAACTGTCTTTATGTCTAGTCCTATCTAGCAAACTGAGAAATGAAAGATGTCATTAGTGGTGCATCTTGCCATATAATGTAGTTTTCAGTTGTTGTTCTATATGGAGACTGATGTTTAAAGTGTCCATCTTTTGTATGTCTCTCTATTTTTCAGGTCCTTCCTTTTCTGGAGGTGATTGCTTATTAATCAAGAGGCTTGGTTTTATTTGTTGTAGGTCTACCAATTTAGACACATGGACTCCAGAGCAGTTAAAGATAATGAGCTTTGGAGGAAACAACCGCGCCCATGTTTTCTTCAAGCAGCATGGATGGACTGATGGAGGCAAGATTGAGGCCAAGTTTACCTCAAGAGCTGCTGACTTATATAGACAGATACTTGCAAAGGAAGTTGCTAAAAGTTCTACTGAAGACACAGGCGTGCCATCGTCCCCAGTTGCTTCTCAGTCAATGCATGCCTCGAATGGCTTTACTGATAAGATTGCAGAAGCACCTAAAGAAATTTCCTCTGTGAAGCAAGAATCTTCTGATGTCTCTGTTTCACCTAAAGCTTCTCATACAGCGTTTACTTCATCTGTTAAAAAGCCTCTTGGTGCCAAAAAAACTGGAAAGTCTGGGGGACTTGGTGCTCGAAAGCTAACTACTAAGGTGAATATTTACTTTTCCTGTAAGAAAAACTGGTTACCTCATATTACATATGAACTGATGATGTAAGTTAATATTTTTAAGAAATTCTCTCACTGAAGGTGTTACTTGATGTTGTACAATAAATTCTATGTTCCTATAGCTCAATGAAACACTTCAACTCAAGGAAACACTTCAATTATTTCAGCCAAGTGACAGTCTCTATGATCAGAAGCCTGAGGAACCTCCTTTACAAGGTCCAACCTCAAGCAATAGCACCCCAACATCCACTTTGTCTTTTACCTCGCGTTTCGAGTATGTAGATAATGTCCAAGCTGCTCCCGTGAGTTCTGATGGTACACAGGTGATCAGCCATGTAGCCCCTCCAAAGGCAACGAGTTTCTTTGCAGAGTATGGAATGAACAGTGGTTTCCCAAAGAAAACAGGCTTCAGTTCATCCAAAGTTCAAGTAAGCTATATGATTTCTGCTTTGGTTTCTAAGCTATAGAACCTGTTTAATGTGATTGTACCTGTATGGAGAGACATTTTCAGGGTCTCTACCCTAGTTATTTCTGGTTAATTGAGTTGGTTTCTGTCACAATATACACATGGTTGCTGTTCTTGTTCAAGGATTGTAGGGTTTTTGAGCATTAACATTTAATTATCTCAATGTGAAGGTGTTGATAAAACTTTATTTTCTCCTGCTTTGGACTTCATCAATCTGTTAACTTCTAATGATTTCATTGAAAGTCCTGGTGAAACTTTATTTTCTCTTGCTTTAGACATCATCAATCTGTTCTTATTTCCTCTTTTCTCTTTTCTTTTCTTTTTATCTGTCTCCTTTATTTATTTAACCTATTGGAGATTGATAAGGAATTTCAATCTTCTTCATATCAATCAGCAATGTCCATCACTATGAGTTTGTGTTTCCTTTATTGGTTTTTTATGGGAACCTGAATGCTTTAGCCTGGTTTATTAGCTCTTATATTCATTTCCTTCTTTCTTTAGAGTTATGCAAAGTCAACTGCTGAGCTATTTTTTTACCAATTTTACATTGTCTAGGACATTTTAGTGGTTTTTCTGTCAGAGAAGAAATTAATTTGAAAACCATTTTGTGATTTTTGTTCCACAAGTAATTTCTGTTTCTGGCAAACCTGTTCTATGCACTAAAAATTGAATACTTTCGGTGCATTTTGGAATTATCTATTGGCACCTAATCTAATTCATTTTACTTTAATTTCTTGTTAGCATTTTCTTGTATTCTGTCAATGTTGAATTCTTTCTTTGTTGCTCAGAAAGTCTGGTTTACCATCTATCTACTTAGCCTTTGCTAAAAGCTTGACATGAGTTGGTAGCACTTTTTAATTAATTACTACCCATTAACAAAATGTTTGCCTTAATTTGTCTAGATGCTATTAATTAGTCTCACTTGTTTCTCCAACCTGATTAAGAGAATCCATTTTGCTTGGTAATGTGTTGTTTCATGTAAGAAGCCCTAGCCTCTAGCTGTTTTTGATTGTACTTTTTATCATGATATGCACTTTTTTATAGTTTATTTGATAAACTTGAGCCTTTTACAGAATTAACTTTGTCTTGGCATACATTATTTGTTTGATGTTAGCTTCTTTGTGTGGCTTTTCTTTCTTGGGATCATGTGCAGTAATTTGTGTCTTTTTCAATACTCACTTGTAAAAGGTATATTTTGCCATCAAATTAATGTGCAGTTGGGCTGATGCTATCAGTTTGACTTCTTAATTTGCAATGGGGAAGATACTAAGAAGATAATAGCCCATATTCATTTTAAATATTGATCCAACAGTTTTTGTTTGTGAGTCTCCACTAATTTCTCTATTCTATGCTGGTCAATTTGTCAAGTTTCTTTCCTCAATGAGTCATACAAGTTACCAGCTGTGAGTATAAGTGACGCATCATCCTTGGGTAGCATGTGAAATGACCCTCGCTTCTGCAATTACCAGTCCCTATCATCCCTCCCTCTGTGAACTGGGCCTCATATGACTACAAGTGCTAACCTGTGAGGTGGCACCCAAATTCAATCACTCATGTGAGACTGAAGATTCAATTAAGTAATGCATGTGTGCCTTGCCCAAATATCCTTCTCAGCACGGTCCATAACTCTCTGCCCTGCTTCCCTTGGGCCCCTATACTTGATTGGCTCAAATGGAGCATTTTGCTCCCTTGCTCCAGATCTCCCATGCACTATAAGCTTGCTCTGAGCACCTCTTTTAGAGTTTTACTTGATCAACAGAACTGTGTTGGAGCACTGCACTTACCATCAAAGGGCCATTTAGTTCCAGAAAGCATCTTTCAAATTTCTATCTCCAATTTTCTACTTCATTTCTAGTTTTCCTTTTCTATAGAAAATTTGGACAAATGTGCTATGTTGTTTGATACGGAAAACTATTTTCTTATTTCAAAAACTAAAAAATATGTTCCAAATAATTATATAAAACATGTTTTCAACTGTTATATAATGCAATATGTTTCTATTAATAATTATATTATTATTATAAATTAATCCTGTTGAGAATCCCACATCGCCTCCACAAGGGAGACCTAGGCTATATATAAGGAGGAGGATCCCTCCACCTGTTAAGCTAGTTTTTTAGGTTGGAGTTCTACCTTTAACTTCTCACATGGTATCAGAGCTAACCCTTGGTTATCGTGGTCATGGACCAGTACCCTGCCCGATCACCTGAGCATGTATCAGTTACTGGAGAAGTTTCGGCGTGGAGGGAGTGTTAAGAATCCCACATCGCCTCCACAAGGGAGACCTGAGCTATATATAAGGAGGAGAATCCCTCCACCTGTTAAGCTAGCTTTTCAGGTTGGAGTTCTACCTCTAACTTCTCACAAATCCTATCAATACAATATGTAAAGATATTATAAATATTCTACTTCAATGATAATAATTTATTAGTAATATTGTTATATTAATGTTGAGTAGATTAATAATATTATAAAATTAATATCACCAAAACATTGATTCGTGATATTATTAATATTACAATATTGACAATAATCATTAATGATATTAATTATAATCTTTACCCTTTTTAAAATTTAAAAGAATTATGATATTATAGTAAAAAGTTATTGATCATTAATAAAATTTTTGATTTATTGATATTATTATTAGTACATTTTAATTTTCATAATTTTTATTATATATATTGATTTTTAATGTAAATATAACTAGTATTGATTTTTTTTCTGCATAAAAATAACTATTTTTTATTTTATTTGAGCTCAAATCTCATGTATCTGGGGTGAATTACTGGTGCGAGAAGGGGAATGAAGCCAATCTTTCCCGCCATTTCTTGATCATCACACTTCGTTCTTGCTGTCTGGATAGGTGGCTCAGAGCTTTCAGTGCAGCATCCATGCATAATTTTTCTCATTTGAACACATTCTGAGTTTACTGTTTTATGTGAACATTTTTTTCTAGAAAACACTTGTTGTTTTCCAGAACTGAACAGACCCTAAGGATGCCCACAACTTTTAGGCTCAATTGAAGGAATTCTGGACCTGAGTGACCCACTTGCCATTATAAAACCCTTGTTGCAATGGTTTTTTGCACCGATGATGCTTGTGGCCTTCAAGCATGCTCTCTTCATAGATGCTTGAAGATTATGGAAATGATCTCATTTACAACCTAGGTTGTCTGGGTCTAGGTCTTCATTCACTAGAGATTTTTAGGAACTTGTAGGTTGGAGGCTAGAGTTAAGGGTTTGTTGAAGGCCTCATCCTCCAACCTTTTAAGGGGTTTCTTGTTCCTCCAACTATGAGGGGATCTCATCTTGACTAAGAGGAGAGAGTTCAAGCACTTGATAAATTGTGGTCCTATACCTTATTCTCAGGTTCAAAAAAGATTGTGCCGGTACTGCCACTACATTGATGAGAAGTTCTCCCACTACTTGTGGGAGGGTTAGGCCATGATAAATTGCCCACATTTCTTGGCGTGAGTGATCAGGTATGATTTCCCCCCCTGCAATTGGGTCACCGGCCTAGGTTAAATGATCTTTAAGCCCTAAATCTGACCTTTAGGAAGTCAGAAACTCCTGCTGCCTCTCTCTCTCTCTGGTGACTTTTCTTGCCTCTACTTTCTTGATTCCAAAAATCTATGTGCCTAACTGCTACTTTGATTCATAACAGGCATCCCTCTGCCATCTCACCTTCGGCCTTTGCATGCATAATTATCCAATAATGAAGAGTGGTATTTCTTGAGCACCTTTGCCAACTCAGAGACTGCCTCATTGTCCTAGGCTTTATTAGTCTGTTGAGCAATGAACCTTCACTCTAGTTTATGCTTTCGAGCATTTCGTGCCCCGTCTTTAAGATGCTGTCATAATACTGACAATTCATGCTTAACTATGACTTAAAGCACTGGTTCTGACTCTTATGCTTTCAAGTGAATGTGTGATGGAGGGCATTGGCAACAGCCTCTAAAGACGCATAAGAGGCGCCTTAAAACTGGTTCTGGGGCCCAAACATTGATTTGGGATGTGTTGGATGAGGAAGAGCCCTCCTAGAGGCTCTGATAGACTTTTTTTTATGTTTTATGCATTAGGGTATCTTTGTCATTCTGCATGTATGTTTCCTGAAGTCTTTTTTAACTCTATTTGTTGTGTTTGGGTTTTATTTATGGTCTTTTCCTAGTCTATTATTATTAATTTCAGTTTAATATAAAAAGTGCAAAAAAGACCACAGAGCTCCTATGAAGAGAGTGGATGAAATGGAACACGTGTTCGGCGAAACAGGTAGAGGAACGCCAAGAAAAATTTGGTGGGAGACATTTAGGTTTGATATTAATTATATGGACCTTATAGGAGATAAGTCCATATATGATATATAGAAATGAATGAAAAGCTAGAATTCATGTAGCTAGGCCTACATAGTAGGATAAGGTCATGGTATGTAGTTTCTTAATAGGAAAATGATTTTCCTAATGGTAGTAGGAATAGCATTACTAAGACTATAAATACCATTATAATCTCTTTTCTAGCAGTGAAAGCAATAATTACCTATAGTTTTCCATAAGCATGTTATGCTTTCTTTGAATTATGTGATGCAATTTCTGTTAGGAAACCGCGACCGTGCAGCCAACGCCTTTGATCCTGTTTGTTTTCAATCCGCAGAGACGCAAGCGCGAACTCTTATAAGTTAGTCCACATGATTGGCCCTTTCCACAACGTCCCATATGGGCCTCTATGTTTTATGATCGTCAAGTATAGATTGCGATAAATAATCACGACAATTATTAATGACAAATAAAACATAATGCCTTTGTAATAACAATTGATTGAATAAAAAGAATCACAATGAAAAATACGATCATTTACATAAAATATAATTAGCTTTTGGGACATAACACTAACAATTTTAATCCAAGGTGTGATGCCTAGAAGATTTCTCTCTCTTTTCTAATCTTTGAATTATAGAATCATATTTTCAAACTCTACTTCCAGACCTCTCTTCAGCCCCCCAAATTTCATCTTTTCACCCTCTAAATTGCCTACCAACCCATACCTAAACCCTAGACTTTTCAACAAATTTCCGTAGCCTTCTAACCTAAACAAGCCTCCGATCACTAGTTATTCTCATAATACCAGATCTGTCCTACCTCAGAATCAGAATGTGAATAAACTGGTTTAGGACTAAAAAACTAAAATTTGATTGAGCAGCTGTACCGTTATCTTGCATAAGGTCTAGAATCGTTGGCCTTGTTGCTGCTTTTATGCTTAATTAAATATTATGATGACAAATTATGTACTTCTAGAGGTCGAGAATTTATGTAGCCAACACCACCTAGTGGGATTAAGTTTGTGATTACTGTTGTTGTAATGACGAATTCTGTACTTATCTAAACATTGTAATTTTCAGGTTGAGGAAACTGATGAGGCAAGGAAGAAATTTTCCAATGCTAAGTCCATTTCATCAGCCCAATTTTTTGGAGATCAGAACAAAGCTGCTATGGATGCTCAAGTTTCCTTGCAGAAATTCTCAGTAAGGCTTAAAATAGAACTATTCCCTTCACTTCAGATTCTTGATTATTCTCTCCATAGCAAATAAAGGGGCATACTTAATATGAATACTGTTGCATATTGTGCTACTGTGAGCATGTCAAAATTGATATGTAGCTGTAATTTGGTGTTAGTACACTACTTAAACAAGGAATTCCATCACTATTTGTATGAAAATTTGGTGGAACAGCATGTTTAGAATTAGAGAAATGAATATTTTCCTTCTTTTTGGCTTTTCCTTTTGAATTTGCATTTTGTTATTTCTTCTGGAAATGGTAGATGGTAGGAACTTGTGATTGCACAATTAGCAACTATTGGACATCGCAGCAAATACACATCAATATTAATTATAGGATTACATATGTTTGCACGTACATCTGTAAGACATCTATCACTCTCTCTATCATCGTTACACTACCAGGTTACACCCAATGATTCAACTGAAATCCAGAGGGTTGGGGTTTCACTCTGAATGAGTAGGCTAATGTTCAATAAACAGACACCCTCAACCAAAATTTGTTTGAGGTTATGATTTCTTCCTTCTAAAAACTTTGAGAAATAGCCTCCTGTGGCACAATCCTGAATATGAAGTGGAAGTAGTGGCAAACAACTATTACAGTTCTCTACTTACACAGATATAGAATATTGATAAGCTAGAATCCATGAATCCAACCCCATCTATTGTATACTTAAATAGAATTAGTAGTTGAGTCTATTGTACTGTTGATCCAACCAAGCACTTTCACCTGTTTGATATCTAATTTAGTTCTTATAACTGTGCTGCCTATTATCGTTTTTATTTTATTACTCTCCTTTTTTTTTTGTTTCCCACCTGGTGGGATCAAAGCATGTCATTTTGTTGTACTCTCCTTTTCTTCTTCCATTTTTATGTTTTATTTTGCTTCCCAACTCACTGTCAGCTGTTGTACATGCAATGCCTGTTTTCTATCTTTTCAACTTGCTTCTCTTATGCTATGTTTGGTACTAAGACTTTCAAGACAAAAAAGAAACCAAATTACTTGTGTATTATTTATATGCCCTTTTCTCCACACGTCCTAGTTCCAAAAATGTTGGGTATTGTTTCATCTTGACTCTACTCAGTTTACTTAAGCAGAGATGATATATGAACCGTAGTTATATCTATTAATTTGCAATTCGACCTAGCACTCCAGAATGTTAACAGAATTGTAGAATTTTAGGAATGTAGAACTTATTTATGTATCGATGTTCACCTCTACCTGTTTTCAGGGTTCAACTGCCATATCTAGTGCTGATCTTTTTGGTGACACAAGAGATGATTTGCCCCTTGATCTTGCTGCAAGTGACCTCATTAACCGTCTCTCTTTCCAGGTTTGTCATGTAACTTTTGGTATTCTTATGTGTTTTCTTTTTGTAACATATGGTGTCTGTCACGACCCTAGGGGAGGAATATGTAATATTGTAAAAGGTAGGGTTAATGGGGAATTAAAAGAACTAAGCAAGCTGTAAGCGGATAATCCGTTGGGTAGTTATAGTGGTTTAGCTAGCTAGAGGCCTTATAAAGCAAGGGCCTACAGCATTAGAGGGTATCTTGGAAGTTAATAACAAATTCCCTTTCTTTCTTGATTCTATCTTCTCTCTCATGTCTGTTATTCTCGTCTTTCTATCATTCTTACATCTGAATTCTACCGATTTTGCAAGCCCTATTCTCAGGCCTTGACAAAGTGGTATCAGAGCCGTCGGTGTGGCGGTGGGGTAGTAGCAACAATAGCAAAAGAAACAAGTGCAGCCCAGCGCAGGCGGAGATCGCAAAGCAATGGCGGAAGGAACGCGGCTGAGACAATTGGAGGTCAGATTAGAAACTATGGAATTTGGCGTAAATAACACCCAGGATGTACTGCGTTAAACAAGGGAAGAATTGGTGGAATGGAAGGAGCTCATGCAAGCGACCACAGAAAAACAAGAAAAGGTAGAAAGATGCCAAGAATCGTTCAAAAGTGTCAAGAGACAGTGGAATAACAAGGGCAGAGGATCAACAGCATGTTAAATATGTTGGCCTCTCTGCCCCAATTCCGGCTATCGCCAGAATTTCCACCGAGACAAACATCATCACCAATATTGCAGCATCCCGACGATCGTTTGGGCACAGAAGTAGCCATGGAAAAGGCGGAGCAGCAATTACTTCGAGAGAATGCGGGAAGAAACGGCCAACCGATGTCACACGGCCATGCACCTACTCCCAGATTGGAAATACCACTATTTGAGGGAAAGAGTCCAAGATGGTGGTTAAGGCGGTGCGAACGATTCTTCCAGCTCTACCAGACGATGGAAGACCAGAAAGTAACCTTAGCGGCAGCATACTTGAACGAAGTAGCAGATTCTTGGTACCAAGGGTGGGTCCAAGACGGAGGGCTGCAAGGGGGGTGGAGAGCTTTCGCGAATGGCCTGTGCGATCGTTTTGGAGAAAAGAAGATGATAGATGTGATTGAAGAATTTAGTAAATTGAAGTGAGAAGGTACTATAATGGAGTACCTTGCCCGCTTTGAAGAACTAAGATCCCTGGTATGTACGATACAACCCGGGCTCACTGATCAGTATGTAGTATCAATTTTCGTGAGTGGCCTAAAGGAAGAACTATGGGCCACAGCAAAGATGATGACTCCAACAACAGTGAGCCAGGCAGTGGAAAAGGCCAAGCTTCAAGAAATGGTTCTGGAGGCCATTTTCAAGAAACATAAAATTCCTTATAAGCCAAGTATATTGGCCAGACAGTATGGGGGAGGAAGTTCTAGACCTTTGATAACATGGCCTAATTAGGCAACGGCCAAACCAACGTTAAACAATAATGGAGGGAAGGGCAGTTTGATGGAACAAAGGAGACAGTTGGGGTTGTGCTTCAAATGTGGCGACAAATATGGGTCGGGTCATCAGTGCAAAAGACAATTGATGAAGATAGAAGGCATGAGCGAGGAGGAAGAAGGGGAAGAAGAAGCAGAACAAGGCAGGGCAGAGGAAGAAGCATTGCTAGAGGACGAGGAAGAAGTTCAGAGAGAGGAAGGAGGAGAGATTTATTTTCATGCATTAAAAGGCAGCCCACTGGGACAGATAATCAAAGTTAAGGGCTAGGTGGGAAAAAGGAAGCTGATGGTGCTAATTGACAGTGGAAGCACCCATAGCTTCCCTAGCAAATCAACTGCTGCGGACCTAAAGTGGCCTTTGACAGCCACAACTCCTTTGTCGGTTATGGTAGCTAATGGCAGTCGAATGTTCAGTCACTACAAATGTGTGGGATTCACATGGATTATGCAGGGACAAGAATTCGTGGCAGATCTCAGGATTTTGGAATTAGGTGGGTGTGACATTATTCTTGGTGTGGACTGGATCAGAATAGTGAGTCCCATTTACATTTGACTTCAATAAATTGGAAGTCACGGTGGAAATTGAAGGGAAGAAGTTAACCCTAATGGGCAGCCTAGAGCAAGGAGAATGCAAGCTTATTGATGGAAAGAAAATGCAGAAGATGATGGGAAAGAAATGGGGGCAAATTGCACAACTCTATTCCATAAGATCTGTAAAAGTGGAAGCGGAAAACCAATGCCAGGAAGGATCACCACCTGCAGATTCACTGGAAATGCAAATCGCAAGAAAGGTACAAAATTCGGATAGTTTACATTCAATTTTGGTAGAGTTTAAGGATCTGTTTGCAGAACCCAATTCCTTACCTCCCCAAAGACCCTTAGACCATGCAATCCACCTCAAACCAAATTCTGCCCCTATTAACATCCGACCGTATAGGTATCCATCCATCCAGAAAACAGAAATTGAGAAACAAGTACAAAACATGTTAAACTCGGCCATTATATAGCCAAGCCAAAGTTCTTATGCTTCTCTAGTTCTCCTTGTTAAAAAAAAAGATGGAACTTGGAGGTTTTGCATAGACTATAAACAACTCAATTCTAATACCATCAAGAACAAGTTTCCCATACCTTTGATTGATGATCTACTGGACGAACTGTATGGTGCAAACATATTCTCTAAATTGGACCTTAGGTCCGGTTACCATCAAATTAGAATGGCACCATCCGATATACCTAAAACGGCTTTTAGAACTCACCAAGGCCTCTACAAATTCACTATTATGCCATTTGGTTTAACCAACGCCCTGGCCACCTTCCAAGCATTGATGAATCAGATTTTTCTACCGCATTTGAGAAAATTCATCCTAGTTTTCTTTGACGACATTTTAATCTATAGCTCAGACCTTAACCAGCACCTATCACACCTTCGAACAGCATTTGAGATCCTTAAATCATATCAATCGTTTGTCAAGCTTTCCAAATGTACTTTTGCTGCTAAAGAAGTTGAATATTTGGGCCATATTATCTATGGTGAAGGGGTGAGAACAAATCCTTAAAAAGTGGAAGCTATGTGCGAATGGCCTAGGCCTAAAACAGTAAAGGAGTTGAGAGGATTTTTGGGTTTGACGGGGTATTATAGGAAATTTGTGCAGCATTACGGAATGATCAGCAAACCCCTCACGGAGTTGCTCAAGAAGGATGGCTTCTAGTGGAACCCAAAGGCTGAAGCAGCTTTCATTGCCCTTAAGAAGGCCATGTCTGTGGCCCCGGTCCTTGCCTTGCCAGATTTTTCCAAGTCTTTTACAGTGGAGATTGATGCGTGTGACTCGGGAATTGGGGTTGTCTTGGTACAACAAGGGTGACCATTAGCTTTTATAAGCCAAGCCCTTTCCCAAAAGCACTTAGGCTTAAGCGTGTATGACAAGGAACTTTTGGCAGTATTGAAAGCCATTGATAAGTGGCGCCACTACTTAGAAGGCAGTCCGTTTGTGATCAAAACGGACCATGAAAGCTTGCAGTTTTTAGCGCAACAGAAGCTGCACACGCACCTTTAGCGGAAGGGAGTTTCAAAAATCATGGGCTTGGACTTTACTATTCAATACAGAAGGGGTAAGGAGAATATAGTGGCCGATGCCCTTTCTAGAAGAGATGAGAATGCAGTTTACAATTCTATCGTAGCTATAGTGGCGGAGTGGATGGCAGAGTTGGCAGAAAGTTATGAAAAAACGAAGTGGCTCAAGGAAATAATGGCACAATTGGTGGTTAATCCGACTGCAATTCCTAATTATACTTTGGCGAATGGCTTGATAAGGTATAAAGGACGATTGGTGGTAGGAGACGACATTGCCCTAAAAGAGAAGATTCTGATAGCCCTACACTGCTCTCCAATTGGTGGTCATTCAGGAATTCGTGCCACTTACCAAAAAGTAAAGCAACTTTTCTTTTGGCCGAAACAGAAAACTGAAGTAGTGAAATTTGTGATGGCTTGTATAGTATGCCAACAATGTAAACATGAACAAGTACCCTATCCTGGTCTACTACAACCCCTGGCCATACCACAACAAACATGGGACAGCATTTCGATGGATTTTATAGGACTCCCTAAATCAGAAGGCAAGGATGTTGTTATGGTGATAGTAGATCGATTCACTAAGTTTGGGCACTTCCTCAGCTTATCGCATCCCTTTACAGCTAAGGACGTGGCCAGGACATTCTTGGATAAGGTGGCCAGCTTCCATGGAGTCCCTAAAACCATTATATCGGATAGAGATAATGTTTTCACTAGTACATTTTGGCAGGAGTTATTCAAGAAGCTGGGAGTAGGATTATGTATGTCAACAGCCTACCATCCTCAAACGGAACGCCAAAAGGAACGAGTTAACCAATGTTTGGAGGCGTATCTGAGGTGTATGTGTTTCAACCCCCCCAAGAGCTGGAATAAGTGGCTACCATTAGCACAATGGTGGTATAATTTCACTTATCACAGTGCCATCAAAAGAAGTGCCTTCGAAGCTATGTTCGGATATCAACCTCCATTACTGCCTGCCCTGTCAGGAGCGCAACCTACTATGGTTGATGTAGAGCAGTACTTTCAATAGAAACAACAATTGTTGGGGGTCCTTAAAAGAGAACTAGCTATTGCCCGCAATAGAATGAAACAAGCAGCAGACAAAAGACGCAGTGAGAGGAATTTTGAGGTTGGAGACCGGGTATACCTCAAGGTAAGGAGGTTTCTGCAACAACCCTATACATCCCTACCAGTCTCTAAACTGAGTCCAAAATATTTTGGACCATATCTAATTGAGGCTAAGGTAGGTCCAGTGGCATATAAATTACAGCTGTCGGAAGGAGTGAATTAACATCCTGTATTTCATGTATCCTTGCTTAAAAAGGCAAGAGGAGAACTTGTGGCTACAGGACAAGACCTACCATTTGCTACAGAATAAGAGATAATCGAACCTCGAGCAGTGCTGAAAAAAAGGGTACAATACCAAGGACAGCTACCCTTAGTTCAAGTGAGGGTGCAGTGGTCTCATTTACCAGCAGGCAACACCACATGGAATATCTTCCTGATCTACTGAAGCAGTTTCCTAGAGCTGTCGGCCTTCTTTAGCATTCTTGGGACAAGAATGGTTTGAAGGGGTAGGGATTGTCACGACCCTAGGGGAGGAATATGTAATATTGTAAAAGGTAGGGTTAATGGGGAATTAAAAGAACTAAGCAAGTTGTAAACGGATAATCCATTGGGTAGTTAGAGTGGTTGAGCTAGCTAGAGGCCTTATAAAGCAAGGGCCTACGGCATTAAAGGGTATCTTGGAAGTTAATAACAAATTCCCTCTCTTTCTTGATTCTATCTTCTCTCTCCTATCTGTTATTCTCTTCTTTCTATCATTCTTACGTCTGAATTCTACTGATTTTGCAAGCCCTATTCTTAGGGCTTGACAGTGTCCAAGCCTTCAACCTGATTAATACCCAGGGATCCATGCAAACCACCCTGTCCACCTGTATCGGTTAAGAGTCCACCCAAGCCAATGGTTAATCCCCATAGATCCGTGCAAATTACCCCGTCCATCTTTATAAATAAGAATCCACCCAAGCCAATGGTTGGCGTAGCCAAGGGAGAAACTAGCAGTACTCATGATTTGAAGCTAGGTCAACCTTGTTTGTGTCACTTCTTTACAAGTTGTGCTGCCCCTTGCGGTTTTGGTATTCTTATGTTTTAGTAGAATATGTAGACTGAAGAATTACTGGCGTATTGAAGTCTTGCAAGAAAATGTCTAGTCCCGGCATAGGCGCATAATCTTTACTTTCAATTATCATGGTTTTTTCATATTTTTTGTTTTCTTTTTTGGGGTTCTCTGCAGGCACAACAGGATATCTCTTCTCTTAAAGATATGGCAGGAGAGACTGGGAAGAAGCTAAGTTCCCTGGCGTCCACTTTAATGGCAGATCTTCAGGATAGAATTCTGTGAACCCTCTGACTTGTGTGTTTAAATATCATAAACCAAAAAAAAAAAAAAAAGTTTGCTACAGCAGAAACCGATATATTATGCAGTGTATGTAAGAGTTAAAATTCTTTTTCTAAAGACGAAAATAAGATTTAAAAACTGTGCTATGCTTATGTTATCTTAAAGCTGGCATTACTTAATTTTCTAGTTGAGAAATCTTTGTCAAGACCGGCCATGTATGCTTTTGTTTCATTTAATTAAGGAATGTTCAAAGTGTTTTTTGTTTGGCCCAATTTTCATGCATTAATGTTAACCGTCTAAACTTTTAGTGGTGAGGGAAAAAAAAAAAAAAAAACACCCTTAATGAGTATCTTCAGTTTGGCCTTACTATCAATTACAATATTCCTTATTGAAATTAGTTGATATGTGGCTGTTTTGAGACGTTATAGCAATATCTTAAGTGAGTATTGAATTTTTAATTATCCAAAAATGCCTCTTTTTTCCTGTTTACACGATTAAAATATTTGTACACATATAATTAATACTCAATTATATCAATGAAGTTTTGTCTATATGGTATTATCATTTAATGAATTGCGGCTAAACATATAGTCAAACTTAGATAATCTCATTTCCTAAATTAATCCAATAGTCATCGACGACAATCGATGAAAACCGTATCTAAGTTTTGTCTCATAGGGACAATATTGTTGTGAATAAATGTTGTCAACACAAGGAAGAAAAATGAGAAAAGTGCTAACATAAAAGAAGTGAAAGAGAATATGGGAGCAAGACTTGAGAAAGAATGACTTTCTAAATTGATAAAATGAAAACCCAATGCCATGAATTAGCAAAATAGTCTACTTAAAGCATAACACAATTGCTAGACCCCTAATTTTATGCCACTACTAACTGAAACTTAAAGACTAGGATTATATTATTCACGTGCTATCAAAATAGCAAGAAATGCTAAAATAAAGACTCCACTAAGTGGCCATTGTACAACTTATTCAATGCTCGAGAATCGGGATTAACACCAACATCCTTCTTTAATAATGTATATTCATTCCCAGCATACTCTTCAACTTGACAAAGGCTTCATAATTCAACGGTTTGGTGAGAATGTCGGCCACTTGGTCCTTACAATACGCCGACTCTATCTCCTTTTTGTCAAATTGATTCCTTAGAAAATGAATGTGCGTATTGATACGCTTGCTTCTTCCATATGTGATTGGGTTCTTGGTCAAGTTGATTGCAGAAACATTGTCAACAAAAATCTTCATAGGACCTTCAATTGGAACATGAATTAGCTCATTAAGTGGCCTAACCAAATTGTTTGACATGCACATAGGCCAAAGCTACATATTCTGCTTCATAGGTTGAGAGTGAAACCATGCACTACTTCTTTGATGACTATGAACAAGCAGGAGTTCTAAAGTTAAAACAATATCGAGAGTGTCTCTATGGTTATCTAGATTTACACCCCAATCACTATCAGAATAACCTCTAAGATAACAATTGTTAGATGAAGAATAAAGTAAACCGTCGTCATAGGTGTGGGATCAACATGTGCTTCATCACCTTCTTTGGATAATTTTGTTCCAACCTCCATGTGAGTTCTCACAAGATTGCAATCATGCACACCAAACTTCTTTAAAAGTTTAGTAGCATACCTTTTTTGACAAATAAAAATCCTGTCTTCTCCTTGAAGTACTTTTGTGCCAAAAAAATATGACATCAGGCCAAGATCTGTCATTTCAAACTCTTGCATCATAGAGTTCTGAGAGTCTTCAATTATCTTGGAATGATTGCCTATAAAGATCAAGTCATCAACATAGAGATAGCAATAATATATCGCTAGAATCATTAACCTTCACGTATGAGGCATGCTTGGGGGGACACTTTTGGAATCCAATCTTATGAAAGAAAGAATCAACGTGTTCGCTCCATGTTCTTGGTGCTTGTTTTAGGCCATATAGTGTCTTGGAATCTAACATTTGTTCCATACTCTTAGCACTTGTTTTGGGCCATATAATGCTTTCTTCAATTCATACACTTTGTCTTCATTCCCTTTCTTCATAAAAACTGGTGGTTGTCTAATGAAAGCTTCTTCTGCAAGTGGGCCATTGAGAAAAGCCGACTTCACATCCATTTGATGGATTTTCCAACGATTCTACGTGGGCAAAGCAGTTATGAGTCTAATAGTTTCAATTCGAGCAACTGCGGAGAATACCTCTTGAAAATCATAGCCATATTGTTGCCCAAATTCTTTTGCTACTAATCTTGCTTTGTGCCACTCCACCTCACCATTTGGCTTCATCTTCTTCTTGAAAACCTGCTTCAGATCATGCATTCACCCATTTGGAATCTTGATTCGCCTCCTCAAATGTCATAGGTTCACAATTTTCAAACATAGCTAAGTGTACCAAATCCCTATCATTATTGATAGCATTGTTAGGGATTACCTCAAAATTTTGCAAGATAACTGATTGTTGGCAATGTCTCCTTGGCCTTCCAGTTTCTAAGGGAGCTTGTGGCGTAAGATCTTGCTGGACAACAATTGGTGAGGCTTTATTTGCGGTGGGAACTACAGCTTGAGAGACTTTTTCTTCAAGAATAGAAATGGGACGTCTCTAAGAATCACTTTGTGTATCCATATCCCACCTCCAAGCTTCATCTTCAGCAAATGTCACGTCTCTACATAACATTCTTTGTCAAGGGATTGAACAGCTTGTACCCACCACAAGTGTAACCAGCAAAGATAGTATTCTCTACTTGATCATCTAGCTTTGTTCGTGTTTCTACAAGAACCTGGGCGTAGGCAATGGAACCAAACACTTTGAGATACTTTACACTTGGCTTGAAGCCTCTTCATGCTTCTGCAGAGGTGATATTCTGGATACTCTTTGTTGGAGATATGTTCAACTAGTAAACATAACATGAGACAGCTTTACCTTAAAATGAATTGGGCATTCTTTTGACTATTAGCATGCTCCTCATCATATCTATTATGGATCTATTATTTGGCTCGATAACTCCATTGGGTTGTGGCATGTAGGGAAACATGACTTCCCTATTCTTCACAATACTCATTGAATTCATTAGAAGTATACTCACCACCACCATCAGTCCATAGAGTTTTAATGGGATAACCACTTTGCCTTTCAACATGAGCATTGAATTTCTTAAAATAACCAAAGACTTCAGACTTCTTTTGTAGAAAGTAAAACCAAATCTTTCTGGTAAGGTCATCAATAAAGGTAAGAAAATACCTATCATTACCATTTGACATGATACTCATTGGGCCACATATCAGAATGGATGAGCTTGAGTGGTTGTTTTGCATGCTAAGTCTTTCTTGCTACAAAAGACACTCTGCTTTGTTTTTCAAGAGTGCAAGCCTTACATAGTTGTTTAGGATGATGTATACTAGGCAAACTTTTTATGATATTTGCTTGAGCGAACAACTTCAAACTGCGAAAGTTTAGATGACCAAAACGAAGATGCCAAAATCAAGACTCATATTTTATAATATATGGTTCTTTGTCAAGAAAGCCTTAAGAATGAATGTGCTTCTTGTATTAAGAATAGGGAGTTAGTTATCACGTAAATACATGTCATACCCATTTTCTAGCAACTGACTCATACTTAGTAGATTGCTCTTCATGTTTGACACATAGAACATGTCCAAAATGTACTTGTGAACTCCATTATTTAACTTGATGAAAATTCACCCTTTTCCCATCACTGGTATGGTGATATCATCAACAAACTTGACTTTAGAATGAATTTACTTGTCAAGATTAACAAAGAGCTCTTTCTTGTCTTACATGTGATTTGTACAACTAGTGTCAAGAAATATCATGTGTGGTAGTTTGGTGTTTTATTGGTTTCAATTACCATCAAGAGGACATGGTTTCCATCACCATCACTTTCTTGTACACTGTGAACCTGATTGTTCTCTTTATATCTGCACTTACTACCATAAAGGTCACGTCTGTGACATAAGTAACACTCAACATTAGATTTATCATACATTTCTCTACCACGTCCACGACCCTAACCTCTGTAACATGAGTTTTGTTAATGACTTGAATTTGATCTTTCTTGGCGATTGCTTTGGTTGCCTCTACCACCATGATTGTTATAGTGACCACTACGTCCTTGTCTTCTACCACGAGAACCACCACTCCTTTGATTTGTTTTGCCACCTTGCTTGCTTTTGGTGTAGTCTTGGCTTTTGAATGTTTGCTCTGTTTGCTTCTAAATGTGCTTCTCTTTCATGTGTTGTTCATGGGATTGTAATCTGCTAGATAATTCATCAACGGTCATCTCGAACAAATCACGGGTTTCTTCTATCGCTACCAGGATATGCTTGAATTGAGGTGTAAACATTCGCAAGATCTTCTCTACTTTGGACTTATCTTTATACTCCGCTACATAGGTGTAACATTTCGCATTGAGTGATAGGAAGGACCGGAACAACTTACCTTGATCGGCCTATGCGAACTTCTCAGGAGTCACCCATCCTTGAGTTTCCCCCAGTTCAAACATGCTTAACCTGGGAGTTCTTTATCAACATTCAACCCAAAAAGTATCTAGCTGATATTGTTTCATTTTTACTTATTCTCGATATATACTACATTTCTCTAGACTCTTGGGATATTACATTCTCCCTCCTTAAGTACATGGTATCCTTGTCATGCGACCTTACAACTGGTCTCAGATCTTCTCCCCTTTGGGGGCTGCCATCCTAGAAGCTTGCCAGAAGTCGCTCCTTGTACAGGTCCTTGTGCCTCGGCGCCACTCCCCACCCTCATCGAACTGCCTTCACCAAGGGTCGGCTTTGATACCACCTGTAACATCCTGCATCAAGTGATAAGAAGAACTGGAACAACTTACCATGATGGGCTTCCATGAACTTCACAAGGGTCACCCATATTTAAGCTTCCCTAACTTAAGCACACTTAACTTGGGAGTTCTTTACTTACATTCAGCCCAAAAGGTATCCAACTGGTGTTGTTTGATTCTTTACTATCCTCGATATAAATACTAGCTTTTCTAGAGTCCCTTCTTGGACTTGACCCTGGGCTCTCGGGGCATTACATTAAATATAATACCCCAAGAGTTTAGAGAAATGTAGTATATATCAAGAATAAGTAAGGAAGGAAACAAAACCAGTTGGATACCTTTTGGGCTGAATGTTGGTAAAGAACTCCCGAGTTAAGCGTGCTTGAATTGGGGAAGCTCAATGATGGATGACCCTTGGGAAGTTCGCGTAGGCCCATCAAGGTAAGTTATTTCGGTCATTTCTATCACTCGATGCGGGATGTTACAAGTGGTATCAGAGCCGACCTTTGAAGAAAACAGTCCGATGAGGGCAGGAAGTGGCGCTGGGGCTCGAGAGCCTATACAAGAAGCGACTTTTGGCAGGGTTCTAGGATGACAGCCCCCAAAGGGGAGAACAGATTTGAGACCAGTTGTAAGGTCGCATGACGAGAACGTCATGTGCTTAAGGAGGGAGAATGTAATATCCCAAGAACCCAGAGAAATGTAGTATATATCGAGGATAAGTAAGGAAATAAACAATATCAGCTGAATACTTTTTTGATTGAATGTTGGCGAATAACTCCCGGATTAAGCATGCTTGAACTGGGGAAGCTCAAGAATAGGTAACCCTCTAGGAAGTTCGCATAAGCTCATTAGGATAAATTATTTTGATTCTTTCTATCGCTTAATGCGAAATGTTAGAATAGATTTTGATTTAATTTGTCGAAGCAAGAACTTGACTTATGTAGTCAGTAACAATCTCAGAAGATTTCATTTGTAAAAGTTCATTAACATCTTAAGGTTTGGAGTCTTTCAACTTTGTCCGCCCCCCTTGAACGATATCATCAAGATATCTCAAGCTTGCTTTGACAAGGTTGCTCCTACAATCTTCTCAAAAGACTTCATCATTCACTCCTTGATGAAGGAACTTATCCTTCTTCTTGTTCTCATGGTGGGTGTTTTTTTGTGTTACGATTGCATCCTCTAGCAAATTGTGGTAATCACAAAGCACCCTTATTTGGACACTCCATCAACGGTAGTTTTTCTCATCCAATACGAGAATTGAAAGCTGGACCAAGTCATTCATAGCTATGGCTTTGATACGATTGATAACGTATAATAAGAAGTGAAAATATATAAGAGCAAGACTTGAGAAGAGACTTAACGTTTTTGAAATTGATAAAATGGAAACCCCGTAATATGAGTTAGCAAAATAATCTATTTTAAAAAAGCAGAACACAACTACTACTCTTAATTTTATGCCACCACTAGCTAAAACCTAAAGACTAAGATTACATCATTCACGTGCCATCAAGATAGTAGGAAATGCTAAAATAAAAACTCCACTGACAAGGACTCCATTAAGTGACTCAATGCTTGAGAATTGGGATTGATGCATCAAACCGAAAGGTTTATTCAATTGACATTGATAAAACGGAAATAATTAGTTTAAGGGTAATCATTAAATAATAATAATAATAAATGTAGATTGTTTTTATATAAGTTATATTTATTATATTTTATCTTTAATATCTAAATAATTTTATTAATTGATGATAAATATAGATACAATAAATATACACTATCTAAAAATAAGATATATTTATTATTACTTAACTATTGGCTTAAGACATTCCCCTTGATAAAAACATATACATAATCTAGAATTTTTATCTTATTATTATTCATTAAATGAAATTGAAATTCTACTAAATACACTAAAAATTAGTTCCTCAAACTTCATTATTTTTAACTTATTAGATATATTAATATTATTAGAGTTTGTTATTACATGCAAAGTTAAGTTTAAAAGATAAAAAGAAAAATCAATAATTAATGGATAAATTTTATGTCCCGTTGTCGAATTGACAAAAGGATGACAATTTCTTATGTTTTTAAAAATAAAACACACCTCTCTTGTGAAAGTTAATTATTTTGTCCTTGTTTTAAATCTTTCTCCTCTCCCTTTCTCTGTCTTATCTACTATTTGTTTCACTCCCTTTACCCCCTCTCACGCTAATGTTCAATGAAAATGGCCATGGGTGGCAACATGCTTTAATGGTCGCTTTTTCCTCTTTCTCATGACGACAATTTGAGTTATTTTGAAGAAGAAACCCCATATCCCATCGTGATGGTCACCTTTGGTGAATTCTTGACGAGAAAGGAGATCATTACAATAGAGTTTCCTCATCTCTCTTACTATAATCTAATCAGATATGTCATTACAATCTAATTAGATATGATGATCTTGATGGGCTAGTGATAAGTCTTTCTCTCTCCCCCTCCCCTTTCCCGTCATTACAATGGGGTTCTCTCACCTTCTCCACTACCTTTTCCCCATATATGATGATCATTATGGGCCTGTAATAAAAAATAATGATGGAAAGTCTCTCTCTCACGTACACGCAGAGGAACCCGCTAGGTTTATAGGAGAAGAACTCAAAAATGGGTTCAAAGAATTTAAATTTTTTGGGTAAATTTTTTAGGTTCCTCGAGCCAACCCAAACTTATAGGCGATGGTAGTGACATGTGCATCTTCCAATACCATCTATAATTTTTTTTTTTTTTTGTTGCTATTTTTTGCTTTTTAATTATAATGGTGAGAGATTCTATATATTTTTTTACTTTTTAAATTATAGTTAAAAGAGAGGAGGGAAAACATTTTGGAAAATTAAAAAAGATTAATAGATCTCTATTAATTGCAGGGGAAAAAGTAATTCATATTTATGAAATGAAGATGCATTTTATTTTTAAAAACAAAGGGTTGGTTGATGTTATTTGCAAAATATCACAGTGTTGCATGAAATTTAATCGTAATTAATACATCACAAGAGAATTAATTACTTAAGTTTTTAAGGTATTATAGAATTGATAAAAAATTAAAAATTCAAATTTAAAATTGATAAGTTTCAATGTTTGTTGTACAATTGATACATTTACCAAAATTTAGTAATTTTTTAATGATTATGTCAAGGCCCGCCGCTCTCAGATTACCCACTAGCATAGGAAGTCCAAGAAAATGTCCATTCAAAATGGATACAGATACAAATATCATTCAAAATTTGCCAAAAATTATTTTCATTTCCATATTTGCTTACTATCAATAGGAGCCAAAATAAATATTATACATCATTCTTGACATCATAAGCTCGGGTTTACAACTCATACATTTTAAAAAAATAAAAGGGTATCAAGGCTTAAAATACAAAACAAAATCGTCTAATCATGCTTTCAAACTACACCTATAGATCTTTGAGACCGGTACATCTCTGTACACATCTAACCAAAACTCGCCCCAAAATCTATCTTCCACTTACCTAGAATGACAAAGAAGCAAAAATGAGCAACAAGAGTCAACATGTATATATATAGCAAAGTGAGACATCAATAAGATAATATATGAAGGCACAAACAATTTAGACCAAGAAAAATCACAATCCCGACAACAAAACCTCACTTGAATCCATGTCTTCTACGATTGACAACATTATCCCTCAAGAAGACAATTTCTTACTTTTTATCAAAATATATTTTTCAAAGTGAGCTATAAGACTTGCAAGTGTCTAAAAACAATGAAAATTGGATATGACCAGACTTTCCCTGAACATCATGCATATTATGTCACATATGGACACTTGTCAATCTCAAAACATAGATGACCCAAATCATGCCTTCTTATTAACCATGATTTAATTTGTATATATATACCATGCTTTCTTTTCTTACAACAATTCTCACACTTTACCATCATGAAAGATAACATTCACCAACTTAGATCATAGCATAATGCCCTTTTATCAACATAACTTATGGTACAAAAATGGGTAATACACATACAAAAAAAAAATCGTGCTAACACACCCCCATTTTGCAATATAGAACATAATGCTATGCATCACAACTGTAAAACGCAATTACAACGAGTAATATTCACACACTTGATGATGTAGTGCAAACATACTTTATCATCATAACTTATAGCATAAGAAAATACATGATGCACATACAAAAAAAAATGCGGACGAGTTGTCTTGGTAAGATATCCCATTTTCTTTCTTTCTTGCAGACGAGTCGCCTTTTTTTTTTTTTCCGCATTTCTATCTTTATGGACAAACTGCCTTTCTTTTCACATTTCTTTCTTTGCGAATGAATCGCCTTTCTTGCCATGGCATGCCTTGGGGGTATCCATTTACTTTCTTCGACGCAAAATAATAGGTGCGCAAAGACAATATATATATATACTTACATATGCATACACATTCCAACATCTTCATAACAACATGCCTAAAATCACCCACTAAGATTCTAGGCCACATCACAGCATGATCATGCATATGACTTCATTCACATCCAATTATGACAACCCCATTATTTGAGGGCAATTATTATTATTATACCAACCAAGGACATTTCTTAACAATCTCCCAATTGATTATTATTATACTTCTTCATGCAAGTCAATTATATTTTATCTCATGAATCTCATGTATTTACATATATATATATCTTTAAACACATCTTATCATTTTAGAGGATTGAGAGATATTGGAGGAGGTCTTTAACAACATTTTACTCTATCAATCATACTTGATTTGGATTAGGAAAGGAATTAATCAACTCAAATATTAACCAAAATATATGATATTATATATCAAATTGAATCCCTCGAAGTCTAGTTTATGACTCTTCAAACGGATTGCAATTCCGACTTCTACATCAAAAGTTATGGCCAAAATAGCGAAGCATGTGTAGTGTAGTCAAAACGCAGCCGAGTCAACTTAAGGGCAAATCGAGTCGACTTGGGGCGAGTCGACTCGCCCAAAACCGAGTCAACTTGGCCGAAAACGGGAAAAAAAGGCAAAAAATGAACACAAAACAACTAAAAACTCTCATTCTAGCTTCCTAACCCACAAATGTCATTTCATGAATGAAATATGAGATGAAATATACCCGATGGAGACTCTCTCAAAGAAACCCGAAATCATCTCAAATGGAAAACCCACAAGTTAAGAAATTAATACAACATTTACCACTAAAGGTTAGAAGCCATTTTATCGAATATGATTTCAACTCCATGGAGAAGACAACATTTTGCATCAAATGAAGAAATGAGAGAAAAAGAAACTTGCACAAAATAAAATTTAAGTGCAAGTAAAACTTACCTTCATGATACTTAAACCAAAGAAATGAAGAAGAAGAAGAAAAGCCTTTTCCCGCTGCATCCTTGAAGCTCCCATCAACAAGAAGAAGAAAATTGAAGAAGGAGGAGAAGAAGAGAAGAGAAAGAGCCATGAGAGAGAGAAAGAGAGATTGGGAGGAATATAAGGGCATGGGGAGATGAGGGGAAGGGAGTGGTCTGCCAACCACTCTCTCTTTAAGAAATTACCATCCTACCCTCCACAACACACACACACACACACAAATATCTCAAGCCCAATTTTGCCATTTTGCTTCATTTCCATTTCTTTTCTCTTTTCTTTATTCAACCCATTATGCCAATTACCATTTTACCCTTCTTTTATAACATACCAAACACAAGGTATTAAACTCAATTTGGATGTTTGTCATTTTCTTATTTATTTTTCTATATTCACAAATTTTGCACACAGAATATAATGCACACATATGATGCTAAGGTCCACTTTACTCATGGCCCAAGCCCAATCAAAACCCAATTCAATTTAAGCCCATAAGATTTCTCTAAACCCACCACTTACATTGGCCTTAAACACTTGGCCCAAGCCCATTTTTATTTAATTTAAACACATCACAAAACAAGTGGCTTAGTCCTAATCAAAATCCTTCCCATTAATTAAAACACAACCCACTAATACATGTGTTTAGACCTAAATGGGCAACCCAATCCATTAATTTAAATACATATATTTTGACACATAAAAATATTTTCCACATTTATTTTAATAGAGTAAAATTTTCAATGCTCAAAAATAAAATATCCATAATGTTTAAGCCCACTAACGGGTCGTTACAGATTATTCTTAAAATAAAATAAAATTAATTTTGGATGTCTAATATCAATCAACTAAGAAGATACTTGAGGTATGATGCTAAATTATATATTTTTCAAAACCATTTTACACACTATTTACAAATTTAATGAAAAAATTACACTATTTGGATGATGTAATTATTTTTGTTAAGCAAATGAGAATGATGTAATTTTTTTTACAGTGAACAAAAGATGATTTTTCTTATTTGGGAAAGATATTAGTAAAAAAAAAATAATGAAAAATATTTTTTTTTATCTATTCTCCTTCAAATTTTTTTTTTTTTTTATATTTCTTATCTCCCTTGAATTGGGGGCAAATGAAAATAAATAGGAAAGTTAACTTTGTATGTTCTTTTGATTGGAAGTTAATTTTGTATGCTGATAAGACCAATTTTTAAAAGTTAACATTTATCTTTAATTCAAAAATGTTATGAAATTAAAATGTGGATGTCCATGACCCTTTCATGTATCATAATGTTTTCATATTTCCTTAAGCTATAATTCTTAAAATTAATTCTTATTTATTTTGTTATTAAGTTCTTTGTAACTTTAGGATTTTGTAATCCTATGAATAGAGGTTGTGAGAGTCATCTAATATGAGAGAAAAAAAAAAAACTTTAGAAAAAACTCTATCTTTTGTATTCTTTTCTATTCCCTTGCCCTATCTAATGTTCCCCTTATTTTTGCTTAAGCTTATAATACATTATTAGCACTAACTATTCTACCTTTTCTGTAAACTTGCATTTTTATTTCAAGTTCACATTCTTCTTTCCATTGAATTGTTTCTTAGGTATAATCTTTATATCCTTACTAAATCAACTTAGTTTTAGCTTCCCTTGATTTACCTTAAGTTCATAAAATTGATTTAGTATATATATTGTCATAATATTAGACCATTAATGTTGAGAATAAAACTCTACATTCCTACTTGGGGACATGTTATTTTATATATAGCAACACTTATACCCATCAAGCCAATAAGTTATCATATATTCTCTTATTTACAATTGATTTTTGGTCAGAATCCAAATATTTCACATATAAAGATTTTTGAATGTTCCCACATCGCACTAAAATGGGTTCTCATACGAGGTTGGGGATATATGTTGGATATGACTTTGCTTTCATAATTAGATAATTTGAACCAAGGGCGAGAGATGTCTTTACAATGCAATTTTCTTATTATCATTTTAATGGGATAGTTTTTCTAGTATTAGGGAGTGCAAATAAGCAAATGCAAAAGTAGTTATTTGGAATGTATCATCCTTGTCTCATTTTGATCCTCCCATAAAGTAATGTGAACAAGAAGTTCAAAGAATAATTTATTTACAAAATATAGCAAATCTATTGCTAAATGCATTTATTGACCTAAAAAGAGTAACTAAATCTCATATACCTGAATTGTAAAACAATTTGATAGTATTATTGCAAATGAGTCTATGACATGTCTAAAGCATAGTAAGTACAATTAGTTTTTAAAAAAAGTTCTCAAAAAAAAAAAAATCAACAAATAATCAAATGCTCATGTTAAGAAGGTAGGTACTCATGAAAGACCATTGACATAATTTATTATAACACGCCATAAGAGATATAGGTACTAGAAAACAATGAAGAGATCTCAACAAGTTATGTCATTACTAAAAAAATATGGAACCAAAAAGAAATAGTTGTCGACAACAATTTTGCATGTAATGTGACACTCAATATTATGAAAGAAAGCAAGAATCTCGAACCTAAATCTCTTGAAGAGTGTTGAAATAAAAATGATTAGTCAAAACGGAAAGATGCAATCCAGGCAAAATTAAGTTCACTTGCAAAATGTGAGATTTTTGGACCTGTAGTCCAAACATTTAAAGTTGTAAAACATGTAGGGTATTTTGTATGAAAATGAAATGAGAACAATGAAATCGTATGATATAAAGCATGATTTGTGGCACCAGGTTTTTCACAGACCTAATATTAATTATGATAAAATATATTCTCTTATGATAGATGTAATTACATTTCGATATCTTATTATCATGATGGTACAAGAAAAACTTGAAATGCATCTAATAGATGTAATTAGAGCCTATTTATATAGATCACTTCATAATGATATCTATGTGAAAATCCTTGAAGCATTCAAAGTGATTGAGCATTTTATTTAAGTTCTTGGGAAGTCTATTCACTAAAATAATGATATCTATGTGAAAATCCTTGAAGCATTCAAAGTGATTGAGCATTTTATTTAAGTTCTTGGGAAGTCTATTCACTAAAATTACATACGTGGTATAATTGTCTTCTTGAATATTTGTTGAAAGAATGGTATAAGAGTGATCTAATTTGTCCATGTATCTTTATAAAGAAATCAAGATATAAGTTTGTTATAATTGTTGTATATGTTGATGACTTGGACATTATTGGGAGTCTTGAAGAATTTTCAAAGGCAATATATTACTTAAAAAGACAATTTGAGATGAAAGACTTTAGAATAACAAAATTTTGTCCTTACTTGTAAATTGAGCATTTAGTAGATGGAATCCATATTCATTAGTTGATTTATACAAAAAAAAGTTCTAAAATGATTCTACATGGATAAAACTCATCCATTGAGTACCCAATGATTGTTCGTTCACTTAATCTAAAAAAAGATTCTTTCCGGGCTTGTGAGAATAACAAGAAACTATTTACTTTTAAAGTACTATATGTGTATAGTAGACGCACTAATATATTTTGCTAATAATACAAGTCTTGATATAGGATTTTTTTTGTAAATTTCTTAGCTAGATATAGGTCTTCACCAACACAAAGACTTTGGAATAAAATTAAGCATACATTTAGATATCTTCGAGACATAATTGAGAAGTTGATACATAATATTAGAATGCGTTAACTCAAAAATCTTAAATAATGTTTCCAATGGGAGAAATAAAACATAATATACTCTTTTTCTTAACCAATTTTTTATCCCAATGTGCTTTCTTGGCAAGCTTTATAATGAGCCAATTTTTTTAAAATAAGGGATGATGTACTATTTTTCTTTCACTATGTTTTTATCCCATAATGTTTTTCCTAATAAGGTTTTAATAAAGTATATTTATTTTAAAAAAATTGACATCCAAGGGGGAGTTTTATGAAATTAAAGTTTGTATATCCATAATCCCTTCATATTCAATAACCTTTACATATTTCCTTAAGTTATAATTCTTAAAATTAATTTTTATTTATTTTGTAATTAAGTTGTTTGTAGCTCTAGGATTTTGTAATCCTATAATTAAACAGAGGTTTGTGAGAGCCATGAAGTATGAAAGAAAAAAACTTTAGAAGAAAATTTACTTTTTGTATTCTTTTCTACTCCTTTATCCTAATTGTTAGGATTTTAGGTCGAAAACAAACCAAAATCAAAATATCAAATACATAAATAAATACAGAATTTAACATGAAAAATGCTAAATTAGGAAAAAATATGGGTAGAATATTGGGTACCTATCTATAGACTTAATACTCATATGTAAATATACACAAAAAATTATATATATTCTGGTCAAAAGATGAATCAAGAAGATAAGTTTTCAGTTGAAATAAATCCTAATCATAATCAAATTTGAAATCTTAATCATACTCAAATTAAGAGTTATAATCTTATATAAATTTGAATTTTAGATTACAATTATCACAGTAATTATTATATCCTTTATTTTGTTTAAATTTATAATGAAGAACATTATATTATTCTATTAAGAATTTAAAACAGCGTTAAAGGTTGTTTATTATTTAATATTCTTTTACTTTAAAAAAGTGTATTAAGTTAAGCATATGTCCACGTTATATTATATATCATGGGATGGATCTACATTCTACATTCTACGTTCTACGTTCTACGTTCTACGTTCTACACACACGGCTTGCTTTAAAGTTAAAATCTTAAAAAAGTGGGGAGAACAGAAAGTAACAGCGACGCTCCAATAGCAACAGCGGCGACAAACTCTTCTTCGCCCTCAAATCTAAATCATTGACGCGTGCGAGGCGGAAAATCGAAATTCCATTTGGGGGCGAATTTCCCTCCATTTTCAAACCCAAACTCTATTTCGCAGCAACAGCGGTTCGAATTGAAAATTTTCTGCTTCCCTCTCGGCTCTCTCTTCTTCAGCTCCCTCCCAAATTATAATACTAAACCCTAATTTTCGAATCCCCAATTCTCCTGCCTTTTCAGTTTTCCCTCCACTTGGGTTTTCCCCCAAAAACCGCACCTTCAAAACCCTCATTTTCGATTCCCCAATTCTGTGTCTCTCTCGCCTTGATCTGCATCGCAATCAATGGACGCTTGCCTCGCGGAACAAGAATTTGATCCTCCACCTTCCGATTCAAATCAAGCCCTAGACGAGTCTTCGCGCAATTTATGCCCGACGCAAACCCTCGTCGATCTGCTCGACTCTGCGGCGCATCCGTCCGAGTTGAATCGCGATCGCTCGTCGAATTTCGATTCGGTCTCGACTTGCTGCGACGGAACTGTTGATGGTCAATCCGATTTCGCTTTGTACCTCAGCGCTGACTCTTCGCATTCTTCGGCGGTGAAGAATGTTCCGTCCAACTCCTTTTCTCATTGGTCGTCGACGCCCTGGGACTCCCGCCGTCGCGCCGTGGCGTCGGGTTGGCGTGATTGGCGTTTGACATCTGACAACAAGCCTTCTGCCTCGGAGTGGGGTTGCTCTGAGACATGGTTTTCAGGTTCAGATGCTAAGTCCTCCGAATTAGGTTGTTTCTATGAAGCCAATCTGCCTATGGTGGTATAATTTTATTCTAAATCTTTGTACCTCATTATTTATTGATTTTTAGAATTTGCGATTTTCAAGTTTCATCGTTTGTGAATTTTGTAGGGTGCAGGGCTTGCAAATTTGGGCAACACATGCTTTCTGAATGCAGTCTTACAATGTTTTACGCACACGGTGCCCCTTGTCCGGGGTCTTAGGTTGTACAGTCATCCAAAACCTTGTGAACGTAAGATTAAATACCTCGGTCATGCATGTTGCATCTCACTTGGCTCTGCGTGGTTAATAAGTGTGGAAGATTGTTCACACTTTTTCATTTATCATCATCATGATAATGATTTTGGGAGTGGAATTTGCAGGGGACAGTAGAGGGTTCTGTGTTGTCTGTGCTCTTCACGACCTCTTTGAACTGCTGCTAGCTTCTACAGGCAGGGTTGTCTCCCCGGGGAAGCTTGTTGACAATTTAAGCTGTATCCTTTTCAATTCTAATGTCTAGTTGTGGTTTATAATAAATTGGCTCCACAGGTTGGTCTTATTTGCATTTTATTTTAGGATTTAATAATGTGGTTTTGGTGACTATATCAATGAAAAACATACTAATCAGATAACTTCTGGTGCCATATTATCTAGTTTCTCGTGACATTTGTGATTCTTGACCCTATAAACACCAGATATATCATGTAATTTCCAGAGATCCCAGCAAGAAGATGCTCATGAATTCCTGCAATGCTTGTTAGATAGACTTGAGACCTGTTGTACTTGTTCTATGATGAAGGATGCTGCTTTGCCTTTAGCAGATGAGAACTTGGTCAAGCAGGTTTTTGGTGGTCGTCTACTTAGCAAAGTATGAATTTAAAAGTGACTTGTGCTGTCCTCTCTTCTTTATATTAAACAAACAATGAGGTTAATTACTAAAGCTAAGACTGAACAACACAAGAATTTATATTTTTGTTTATTGTATATAATTGTAACTTGTTGCTGATTGCTTGTGCTTCAATTCCAGCTCCAATGCTGCAACTGTGGTTATTGTTCCGAGACATATGAGCCATTGATTGACCTGAGTTTGGAGATTGAGGATGCTGATACTCTTCCCAGTGCTCTGGAATCTTTCACCAAGGTGGAAAAGATTGCAGATCAAGATATAAAGTTTACTTGTGAAAAGTGCAAACAAGAAGTGTCAGTGGAGAAACAGCTTTTATTGGACCAGGTTCCTTCAGTTGCTATGTTCCACTTGAAGAGATTTAAGAACAATGGCTCTTATGTTGAGAAAATTGACAAGCATGTGGAGTTCCCACTGGAGCTAGACTTACTTCCTTACTACACTGGTGGCGATCAGAATAATAATGTGAGTGGATAGATTTGATACCAATAATTTATTAACAAACATGTTTGTCACTGATGCCAAAGCCACCATTTGAAAACTCTCTCCAAGGAAACTGAACCACATAAATAGGAGCATGATGTGATACATTTTACAAGATGTTTCACTTGACTCAATTGCATTTTGTGGTACTGAGTGCTAATGGTGAATGGCTTTGAAAGCTTCTTAATGTGTGGTATTGGCTTTGATTTTGTTTCTGTTTTGTATTTATTTCTGATAAGATCCCTTATTTTTTCAATAGGTGGAATTGAAGTATGATCTTTATGCAATTATTGTGCACATTGGATTTTCATCCACATCGGGTCATTACTATTGCTTAATTCGTTGTGGTCCTGATGCATGGTACCGGTTGGACGATTCCAAGGTACTTGGTTATTATGCTTTTGTTTGAGCTTTTGCATTATATTTGCTGGATAATATCAAGTTATAGGATTGGTTATAGACCAATTTGCATAACTGATGGCTATCTTAGTTTGTCTGAATCGCAGTTTTTTGAGCATGTAATGGCAAAATTTTTGGACTGCTTTCCCATCAGTAGTGAAGTTTACTACTTCCTCTTGTAATTCTATGCGTGTTAAAAGTGATGCTTATTTGAGTTTGATCTGGTTAAATTTGCTTGTAACTCCTATGAGGGAACATGTGAATGGCAAATGCCATGCTTAGAAAGTCATCCAGTCTTGATTGATATTTTTATCAGTTTGGAGGTATTTTGACTCCTAGCAATTCTTTTTAGGTTACCAGAGTTGCAGAGGAATTTGCACTTTCTCAGGAAGCCTACATTCTGTTCTACGCAAAGCAGGGCACACCATGGTTTTCAAGTTTTATAGAAACAGAAAAGTCATCCTTTAGTTCATATTTTTCCAACAATTCACCCAAGTCAGTTTTAGACAGCATGGATCACATCTGTATGTCATCACCTGCCATGCATTACAATCATTCTTCTGGCCTCATTGAGGCCAGAGAGGATACAACTGGAAATTCTCCCCCGTCTCATAATGAATGGAGACATGATCGTGTTGAAGGTAATGAGGGTAAAGATGATTCTCCCAGTGTAGTTGTCCCACAGCCAGAGGGCCTGAATAATTTTTCCAGTGGAATGTCATGCAATGTTGAAAGAAGGGTCTCTCCTGATCTTAGAGATGGTAACCCGGAGGCCAGCAAAGTTAAAAGCAGTACCAATATCAGTCCAACTCCCCCAAGGTCTCCTAGTCCGGACATATATGCAGATGAGCGTCCAGGTAAATTGAAATCTGGTTAGTTTCATTTCTGTATTTATGCAGTTTATGATGAGCTTATTAGAGTTTAACTTCATGAATTGGACTTGGATTTCAGTAGAGGCTTATTCTGTCCCGAGGAGTCTTCGGATATCTGAGAAACAGGTTCCTTGTAAAAGACAACTGAACAAGGATCTGGATGATCCAGAGAGAAAGCAGGCTGTTAAACTATTGAAAGCCATGCCTGGCGGCAGAAGCTCAAAATTATTGGCCGCCATGAACAGGTCCAATGGTGAAGGCCATCCAAACAGTAAGAGGAGCAGGAGAACTGATTTGACGTCAAACAGAAACGGACCTTCAAGTACTGGACATAAGCCGAACCTTCGCTCTTCGGTGCGTCCTGTGGCTGCAGGAGGTTTACGCTAAGCAGTTACGATTCATTTTGGTGAACATACTTTCTATTTATTTTGCTTAGGATAGATGTTTACTGATAGGGAACTTCCTATACTTGCAAACGGACGGATATTTGACCCTTGAAACTGCATCTAGCCTGCTCTTCTCATTGCGGGAATATGACACTATGTCACGGATTATTTATTAGTTTTGCCCCCTTTGTATATTTTTCCGCTGTAAAGTTCTACAGACTTCCGTTTAAGGTTAGTCTAGTCAAAATATTTTAGTACATAGAAATATGCTTAGATTATATAATTTCCCACTATTTGCCTGACGCATTGGCTGTATGAATGAATTTGGTGGGGGGGGGGATTGATATTGAAGGAGGTGTGGCACTGTCTATTAGAATCGCTCTCACAACGATTCAGCAAATGGTGTGAAAAGGCGTGGGTTTCTATTTAGCATATCAAAATGAGAAACAATGGCATTCGCCATTTGTCTTTTACATTTGCAGTAACCCGCACCTATTTTATTATACAAGTGTGTTTGATGTTTCCATTTTTCAAAATATTCTTTTATATATTTTGTTCAAGAAAAACACAACTGAAGAAGTTAAATTTTTTTTTTTAATTTGAATTTATGATTTCTGACGTTATAGTAAAGAAATAACAATTTTATTGTGACATCAATGGTTGTGTTTTAGTATAATGTGTTTAAAATAAAACAAAATCTAAACGAAATGCGTTTGCTTACGTGTGGAGCAACTTGATTGGCTCCTCTCAAAATAGGATTCAAGGACTGTTGATGCATGTTGGTAAGACACAACATGATGGGAGTTATTTATCTGCCCCATAGCTTGGGCCATGGAGAATTTCATTTTGAAACCTATTACCCCAAGAGAATTTGTCAAGGCCTAGTCTTGAATTTAGCATCTTTAGAATAGAATTGAGAAGGAAGAGGAGAAGAAACGGAGAGAAAGTGGAGTAAAACATAGAAAATTAGGAGAAATGAAAAGTTAAATTCAGTCCCTTTTCAAATAGATTGGATAGTTTTATATGTGGCTAAACAATCAACAGTTACAAATTAATCATACGTTGTAACTGCTCTTTTATAAAAATAATCTGTTACAGTTATAAATTATAATTCTTTTTTCGGGGAATAGCTGCTTATTTATAGAAATGATCAATAACATTTGATTAGGGGTGTATAATTGGTTATAATTAAATTGAATCGATCGAAAATTACTAATCAAATTGAGGTATATAACCGAATTAAATCTATCGAATTATCTAAGCTAATGAAAATAATTGAAACTAAATTAATTGAATTTTGAGCCGTTGTAAGTGAATCGAAAACCGAATTGAAATTCTTACCAAAAAAATTGGATCGAACCTAATAAAAAAAGGTTAGGTTGTTAGTTCGGTTTGATTTTTTGGTTAATAATATCAAAAAAATTGAACCGAATAATTGAAAATTTTGGGAAAAATAACTGAATTGAATTGGAACTAATAATCGAACTGAATTAAATAATCGAAAATCTTAAAGTAAACTGAACTTATCAAACTTGTCGGTTGAATTTGGTTAGTTCGATTAACCCGAACTCTTGTTCACCTTTACATTTGATACACAAAATAAACTATTACATTTTACCGAAACTTTATGAATTAGATATAATTCTAAAATAATGTCATAGCGATTTGCTCTAAAAATTACTAGATCTATTAAGAGATTTTTTTAAAGTAATAATAAGGTGGGTGACACAACATCCGATTTCCTAGTTTACCTAACTAGCTTGAAGTATAATGAGTAAAATTTTTTACAAAATATTGTGATTCATTAATAACTATTAAATTTAAAATTATCATAAAATAGTTCATATATAATTTATGGAGGCACATACATATTTCCTTGCCCGGACTTAATTACCTATGCTGATATTTGTGTCTTGTAGAGATAAGATTCAAACAAAAGCACCTTAAACTAAGAGAGGTAAATCAACCAATATATGCATATATGTACGTTAAGCCCAAAGCTCCAGAAGCTTGGCATTTTCGTACGTTGCCTCAGCAGCACCGTTCACGTACACCAAGTTGACTCTCGGTTCTATCGACATGTTTCCTTCCTAGCCATACCAACAAAACAACCACCGTGTATATAAGCATCAAGAGGAGCTTCCAACAATCCTCTCTTCACTCTTCAGCTCTTTCAATCTTTCAAAACTGGTGAGTGGCGACTGATCAACCATTCACATAAAACACGGGCCAGTATCTTCAGAAAGAGGAGAGCAAAATAAAGGAAATGATTGATTCAGTGATCTTCCAGGAAGAGCATCCAAAGCATGTGGTCATCGTCATGGATGGGCTCAAGGAGTTTACAATGGAGCCACTGGAATGGGTTCTCAAGAACATCGAATTGAATGCTTGTTGCAGCGTTACCCTCCTTGGCCTCATGCCCTGGCTCAACATTCCACGTCAGTGTACATACATACATATATATATATATCTTGATCGAAAATTGATAATTATATATATATGCTGTGTTTGTTGATCTTAATTTTGGTGTGTTCAGTCTCTTCGAAGACATGGTCGGACATTTGGACCATGGATCTTGAAGATTTGTCATCTATAATGCCAAAAAGTGAGTGGAAAAGCGATGTCAAGTATCAGAAAGTTCAACGATTGATACAGCTTTGCCAGCAACACGGGGTATATATATATATATATATATATATATTTATATTATGCTATTTGCTTTTAACATTAATAAATCATAAGATTGCATGCTTTCTTATATATTTAATATTTTCTGTATTAATATTATTTTCACAATGCACTACAACAATACGAAAAAAGTCCCTTAATTCGTTACAGGTGAAACCTCTAATGACTTTACTTCGCAAGTTCGCATTCAACTCTGAGAATCTCTTCATGAACTGTAGGTAAAACCCAAAATGAGAACTGAAATGGGCTATCCTATAGAGCTTCTTGCCGTGGAGCACATCATAAGCTTTCATCCAACTCTTGTAGTGTTTGATAGGTAATTACATTTCCCGAATATTTAATATTGATCTTATACAGTACATTATAAACTATATATAGCTATTACAATTGGATGATGAATCAGTTCGATCGATTTAAGAAAAAGAGAATGAACATGTGTATAAAATAGTCAAATTAATCTATCAAATTAGCCGATTTTTCCACCAACATGTTAAATTGGTAAAACTAGACAAAGTGATCAGTTTTAATGACTATATGCGACTTTTACAATTATGCATTAACATCAAGATCTGTTCTTTCTACTGAATTTATGGGTTTCAACTTGTTATTATCTCTAGTTTTGGTTGTTCTAGTTGGCTATAAACCATAACGATCTTGGATGTATATACGGCTTGATTAACAGGCATTTCCAAAAGTATAGAGAATACTACGCTGAGAAAATTCCGTGCAACATGGTGATGATGAATGAAGAAGGAGAGGTTGATATGATCAGAAGTCGATCCCTCATTGATACTGCAGAGAACACACCTGGAGAATCTTCGGCATCGTCAGTGCCAAGTCCAATATTGATTCTTGCTGAGCATTTGAGGAGGCTTTTTGGGCACGCAACTCAAGAAAGACGTAACTCATCCAACATCCGTAATAATCCATAGACTACACATACTAAATAAATATGTAAATTTTAGTATGTGAACTTGCTCCGAAGATGAAGATGTTTTGAGTGTACGTGGTGGTCTCGTAGTCACTTGAATAAGTGCCCTTCCGAAAATATTATGAAATTTCCGTTATCATGAGAATTGCTTTAACAGATATTTCTATAAAAAATTATTTAAAAAACAATTTAGTGTCTGTTTTGATCATTTAAGAAACTTTCTTAATGTTATTTTTGTTTTATAAATGATGATAAATGTTATTAATTAAAATAAGAATAGGACATTAAAAATTTGTTTGACGTAACAACTCAGAATTTGTTACACACTCAACACTCGAATTGTCAATATGGAAAAAGATCGTCAACTCTTATTTCCAAAAACAACCATCCTACAATGATCGAAAAAGTGTTTAAATATGATGCCGTAATGGGTTACAAACTCTAAATAGATTGTGCCTTACAGAATAGGCCCAAAATAAAAACATAACCCAAACATAAAATAAAAAAATCATAAATAATCATAAAAGACAATTTAAAATGACTAAAACAAGATAATAGTAGTAGCAAAGTGGTTAGTTTAATACGGCTTATTGAGCTACCCCAAAAACATATATTATGAGTTGAAAACAGACACCATATGCAAACTCTACGCCCATAAGACCAAACACCGATCACTACGATTATATCTTCAAATTCTTTTTACCGTGCTTGTTCAAATACGCTAATGTAGCACGATCCACATCAGTGGAACTTAAGTTTAATAAGGTTTTTAAAAGCCAAAATATAAAAAACCCTTAGATTGTTTGATTTATTAATATAAAAAGCTGATTTTTAAAAAAACCTAGAAATAAGAAATTCAACAAAAAGTGCTGTTAGAAGCACCAAAAATGGGCCGATTTCTCATTAAAAAAAATATTTTTTTAAAATTATCCCAAATATTTGGAGTTTTTTTTTTGACTGCCAGCAATTGAACCCAACTAAAAAGTTATACCAAACAAAGCCTAAAAACCCCATAGAACCATATAAAAACCTACTTATCTAAAAAACGAAGGGTATAAAACTCACAGGCACCGGACTACATGTTTTTAGTGTAGCTATATATGGAAGATTATTGAAAAAAGTGTTTTACATAATAAAAAAAAAACTGAAAAAGTTTATGAACAAAAGTGTTTAATTATTAATAGGGTAAATTGCATCTAGACCCTGTGATTTTAGTCATTAATGCAGAGAATTTTGTGCTTTAAAAATAATTCTAAAGGTCCTTTGTGGTTTGGATTTTCTGACATAAGCACCCATTTTGTTACTAACGCTATTAATTAAACTTTAATTAAATTATATTAAGTTAAATGTTAATTAAATTAAAACCTAAGTTTATCAACATAAATGAAAAGAAAAAGAATACCAGCCCCTTAAAGCCTAAACCGTTAGTTGTATATGGTAGCCATTGGCCGCTCTGACAATTGGTTGCAAATATTTGCCCCTTGGGCCTCTAGGAGCATAGTTGGGTGGTTTTGGTGATTCCTGTAAATGCCATGCCTCGTCATGTTTGTGTGAACGCACTTAGGATCGAAATCTAAGGTTACTTGATTTTTTGATTTACATCCTCTCTTCACTGGGTGAGGCTTGGGGTGAAGGGGAATTCGAAAGGGGACCTCATCCCAATTTATTGTCCATTTACAAAGATAAAAAATGAAAAAAAAAAGAAGAATCATCAATGAAGAAAATGACGGCGAATCAACAAAAAAACACAAAAGTCGGGAAGAAGATGAATGGCCATATCTCTATTCTAGATTTCATCTTCAATAGGTTGTCTTCATTTCTCTCTGAGGCAGGGGCGAATCCAGCCCATGTGCACAACCCCCCAATTTTTTTTTTTTTAAAAAATAGACTTTTTAGCCTAAAAATATAATGCATTTTTTCCAACACCCCAACCCCAAATTTATTGCCCCCCTACGACCCCCCCCCCCCCTTTTTTTTTTCAACAATATGACATTTTGGCCTTATTTTTAAGAAAGCCTAAGGAAACTCAAGTCCATGTGATAATAGCAAGCCATTAGGGTTTGGAAATTTTTTTTGAAGCTCCTCAAATAAAAAATCCTAACTCCCCCCTGTTCTAAGGGAATCAGATTCCATTTTTGTTGTATAGTCTTTATCATGAATGGGTTCTTCTACTTCTTTCTCTATGTCTAGATGATGGGTTATGGAGTGAACCTATCATCAGCCGCCAATGGCTACGGTCAGCAATTTATAGTCTGTTGGTGATTTTTTTTCCCACTTATTTTGATTTACTTAGGTTTTAATTTAATTTGAAAGTAATTGAATGAACTTAATTTTTATTGAGAGTATTCATAATATAAAATACAAACCGTAAGATAATTGTTCCAGCATTATAAAAGAGAAATCAGGAAGAAAATATTCTAAAGGAGAAAAGTTTAATATATCTAAATGTAATATGTTAAATATATACATTGAGATAATACTATGAAGATATTATTCTATTCTGATAGCAAACAGAATATCCTAACACTCCCTCTTCAAGCGATATCACCGGGCTAGTGTAGAAGCTTGGATGTAAGTGAAGCAAAGGAATCAGGGAGAAGACTTTTGGTGAATATATCAACAATCTGTTATGGTGATGGAACAAAGGTAGTGTGGAGTTTGCCCTCTTGTATTTTTTTCATGAACGAAGTGGCAATCAATTTTAACATGTTTGGTTTGTTCATGGAAAACAGGATTGTTGGCGATGTGAAGAATGGCTTTGATTGTCACAGTGTAAATTGGCTAGGTGTGATAGCTAATGAAGTTCATGTAGTAGGGTTTGTAGCCATATTATTTCACTAACAACACGAGCCATTCCATGGTATTCGGCTTCAGCAAATGAGCGAGAAATGATGGATTGTTTTTTGGAGTGCCAAGAAATGAGACTAATTCCGAGAAAAGTGCAATAATCTGAAGTGGATCGGTAGGTGGTGGGACATGAGGCCCAATCTACATCACAATAAGATTGAAACTGTAGTGATGAATCAACAGCCAAGAAGAGACCATATGTTGATGTTCAAATTCAGTCGATTGTGATTCGTAAGCTTGTAATGAGAAAATGAGCCAAAGTGCAGGGAGGAAGAACAAAATAAAAATGACGCAAAGAAGTTTTACGTGGTTCGGCCAAAACGATGCCTACTCCACGACTGTTCTCTAGATATTCCGATATAGTAACATTATATTATTATCAGTGTTCTCTCTCCTACAATAATGTTATTGACCCTTATTTATAGTGAGGGGTGTATGCAATTGTATAAAATACAAAAGTGTAGAGATGATATCATAGGGGACAAGATGTCCTTATCATCTCCATAAAATCGGGGGTGGGGATCCGTATTACCAGAGATCTGATTTGCATCAGATAAAGTAGGTGGGTCCATATTTTCGATTATTCAGCAGCAATGCTGTTAAGCGAATTGAATAGTTTAACTGACTAGCTGACCGGTAAGGCCAGTGAGCTTGAAGCGTTGTTAGAAGCTCGTTAGGTGTTTTGCTGGGAGCTCGCTTGGTTTCGCGATCTGAGCTCGGATTTTAGCGATATATGAGCTTGCCTGACGAGTTCGACTGGGCTTAGTGGGCTTTAGGTGATTGGGCCAACCTATTGGACTGAGTCTAGCCCATAAGAAGTGGTGCAGAAAATATGTATAACACCACGGTCAGGCGCAACTTTGACATAATGGACCACATGGAAAGCTGTTTGCCAATGAGCATCTCATGGTGTAGACATGAATTGAGAAAGAAAATTTACAACATATGTAATGTCTGGTCTCGTGACAGTGAGATATAAGAAGTGACCCACTAAGCGACAATATGGGGTGGGGTTTGCAAGCAATTCACCAAATGTGGTATGCAGATTATGATTAAAGTGGAGTGGCATGGATACATGTTTGCTCCCAAGTAAGCCAGTGTAAGAGAATTTCAAGAGCATATTTCTGTTGATTTAAAAATATGCCAATTGTAGATCGGGCAACTTCAATATCAAGAAAATACTTCAATTGTCCAAAGTGTTTGAAGTGGAAGCATTTTAACAAATAGAATTTGACTAGAGACAACCAGATTATCATGGTTTGAAATGACAATATCATTGACATAGACAAGTGAAATAGTTATGTAAGTACCATGGATAAAAGTGAAAATAGAGTAGTCTGCTTTGTATTGAACAAAACCAACATTGAGTAATGTCTTGGAAAAGGTAAAGAACCATCCTCGAAGCTTGCTTTATTCCATAGCTTTGGGTACCAAAGGAGATAATTTAGGTATCAAAAAACACAGAGAATATAAGGCTACGTTATCTTTGTTTTTTAATTTTCAATTTTGAGTTTTGAATTCATTTTCACTTTTATGTTTTGATAGTCTGTTTTTAGAAAATTGAAAATGCGTTTTCTTTGTCATTTTGAAAAATCATTTCTCAAAATAAAAAATTAGAAAACGCGTTCTCTTTGAAATTTTGAAAATAATTTTTTAATGATATTTTATTCAATAAATTTGATTATTCAGTAAATTAAAAATATTTAATGTTTATAAATTATTAAAAAAATATCTACATTTTAAAGTTAATAAATTTTGTAATATTTTTTTTATTATAATAATAAAATATGAATAAATAAATAAATAAATGTGTTTTGAGTTTATTTTGGATGAAAACACTCAAAATAATTTTTTGTTGTTTTGAGTTTTATTTACAATTTTTTTTGTTTTTAAAAACAGTAAACAGAACCCGTTTTCATTATTTTAAAAAATTAAAAATTAAAAATGATTTGAAAACAGTAAAGAGAACACAGGTTAAGATATTTAAAATACTCATCAAGTACAAGTAGAGAGCAAAGATTTATATATATATATATATATCTTACTTTATTTAATTATATATTATAATTTATATATTTAAAAAATACTCAAATCAGATATGTTTACACAAACTTAAAACCAAACCTAATTATATCCTTATTGCATTTCAGCCTGTTACATCAATTGCTAAAAAAACTAAGACAAGTCTGGTTCAATTTGATGGGTTATGATCGATTATATGGGCTTTATCAACTTAATATTCAACCCGTTTTTCACAAACAAAGCAGTCAGTTGAAGCCATGCATTATCAATGATGGATCCGTATTCAAATTAGTGGATAATATCCTTAAATTAATGCCATCATTTTGGATGTAACACCTCCATTTTAGTCTTGTTCAGCCCGGCTCAATGCATAGGCACTAAGGCCTATAACTAGGGCCCAAAAAAAAAAAGGCCCAAAATTAATAATTATTTAATATTTATTTTTTGAGATGTAAAATCATTAATTTTATTTCATGATGATTTTTATTTGAATTCATATTTTATTTATTTTGTTGTTCTATTTAAAGGAGGAGGCCCCCAACTCCCAAAATTCATGGATCATTTTTTAGTGTTGTGACAATGAATTGTAAGGTGTCATTTAGACAAGAGAACCTCTAATTTTTTAACTTTAAAGATCATTTTTTAATATTAGACAATAAATAGTGAGGTGTAAATTAGTAATGTAACAAAAAAAAACAAGAAGTAATGTTTTTTTAGGAAGACAATTTGATAAAATGATTCTTTGGACGACGAAAATTTTGTTTGAAAAATCACATTGAGTCGGGCATTAAAAAAAAAAGAAGCAAAAATGAATCATTGACTTTTTAATTTACATAACCTAACTGTGAACTCTCCACATTTTTTAATTATTCAATTTTTATGTTTTCAAAAGAAGTAATATTTTTTTAGAAAGACAATTTGATAAAATGATTCTTTGGATAACGAAAATTTTGTTTGAAAAATCACACTGATTCGGGCATTAAAAAAAAGAAGCAAAAATGGATCATTGACTTTTTAATTTACAAAACCTAACTGTGAACTCTCCACATTTTTTAATTATTCAATTTTATGTTTTCAAATCTTTTCTTTTTTTGTCTATATTGTTAATTAAAAAATATTTACTTTCTAAACTTGAATATAAAAATTTAATTAGTGAATTTACATTTCAAAAAATAATCAAAATAAATTTTAAATAATTTTTAATATTTATTTATATTATTAAAGGACTACCAAAATAAATCTTGTATGGGGCACAAATATTTTTAAGGTTGTCTAGTTTTGTTCTGGATATAAACAAATGCAATGTACAAGCACTGTGATCACATTATTGATTATCTGTTAACTAATCGAATCTGACTTACAAAAACGATAAGTCAACACCTTGTCGAAGATAATAGATAGATTGATTTTGAGGAAATTGATAGAGATAAATCAAAACCTCGTCTAAGAGTTAATCTAGCTAAGCAGGGGCGGATCTAGGGGGGAGCCTCAGCCCTCCCAGCAAATTTATCCTGAAATTTGGACCATTTGGGAGGGAAGGGGGCTATAATGAATGATGGACTGGGGCCAGCCCTCCCCAGATCCATCTCTTAATATGCCTCTGTAGCTAAGAGTTAGTGGATAGTAGATAGAGATAGAGATGATTCTTCTCAAAATCATCTAACTTTTCCTCAAAATCAACACAATTTCCTCAATTTCCATTAGATTAACTCTTAGTGCTAGCTACAAGTTTAAGGGGTAACTGAACTGGTACTGAAGTAGAAATAACTTCAAGTTAAGCTAAGGTTTAAATAATGAAAACACAAAATAAAAGTTATTTCTTGAGTCCACAATTAGTTGTGTATACATGCACAACTAAAAGAATTGTGGGGACCCAATCTGGAATAAAAAAATTGTATCGAAGAATGGTTCGGACGCACTCAATCTGGAATTCTGGGGAGATTCCCCCCCCCCCCCCCCCCCCCCCCCCCCCCCCCACACACACACGAAATGATGGCAAAGAGATTGGCAAATTTGGCATTAGGGGAATTGAACAAGTACAAACTCTAACTAAAAGGAAGGGCTTTTCTGTCTGACTGAAACAGAGAGTTGGTGAAGCACATGCACTGATGCTCTTTTGCTCCAACTCTATAGTCTTTCCTGCGCACTACTCGCTATATGCACGCACACAGTTGTGGTGTGCTTTTGCTGTCTCGCACTCTTTGCAAGCATTGGTCGGAGACCCAGTTAACTTCTTTCTACTTAATTGATACTCAGTGAAACTTTAATTTCATCGTATCTGTCGAGTAAACACAGATGATTTTAGAAAACATTTTAACGTTTAATGATAATATTTAATATTTAGTTAAACAAAATTGCAAACTGTCACTTCCCTGGCAACGATCAGAGATATTTAAATTTTGGTTATGGACAAGACAGACCAGATATATTATGTAGCCTTTTTATTACCCACCAAGCTAACATCAAAGGTCGTTCAAATTCATTTCACACCATCTTATTACATTTAATTAATGGTGTGTATTTGATTTAGAAGATTGATTTAAAGTTAAACTTAGAGTTAGTGATATTTTTGTTGAATTATTTATATATGTATGAAAATCTAGTAATTTTATTATCATCTTAATTATTAATTGTTGATATGGTGGCACTGTTTTAGACGATTGTGATATAAAGTGATTTGATCTATAAAGTGGAAGTGGTAATGAAAAATGAAGTGGAGTTGGTGAAAGTCAAAATGCGAAATTTATATAATACTCAAGAGAAGATCGAGAATACAATCTCCTCTTTTTCCCAAACTTTAAATAATATAATATATATTCATATTGTTATTATTATTATTGGAATTATAATGTTACAGTAGCCACCAAGCCATCCCCAACAACAATTCCCAATAGAGTGAGCAACTGACTGATAGAAGGCAGTATTATCAAGGAATGTAGCCACCATGGCCACCACCCTCTCCGCCGCCGCCACCGTATCCACCACCATGCCCCCCTCCGGCTCCCCCACCACTACCATAACCACCGCCTCCTGCTCCTCCAGCACCATATCCTTCTCCACCTCCGCCGCCTGCTCCACCACCATATCCGCCACCATGCGCCCCACCGGCTCCCCCACCAGCTCCTCCACCGCTGCCATAACCACCACCAGCTGCTCCTCCCTCGCCGTAACCAGCTCCACCGCCACCTCCGCTACCTCCACCACCACCATGCGCTCCGCCAGCTCCCCCACCGGCTCCTCCGCCACTGCCATAACCACCACCCGCGGCTCCTCCCCCGCCGTAACCCTTTCCACCGCCACCTCCGCTACCTCCACCTCCACCACCACCATGCTCTCCGCCAGCTCCCCCACCTACTCCTCCCCCACTGCCATAACCACCACCTGCGGCTCCTCCCTCTCCGTAACCCGTTCCGCCGCCACCTCCGCTACCTCCACCTCCACCACCACCGTGTTCTCCACCAGCTCCCCCACCTGCTCCTCCCCCACTGCCATAACCACCACCTGCGGCTCCTCCCGCACCATAACCTGCTCCACCACCACCTCCGCTACCTCCACCTCCACCGCCACCATGCTCTCCGCCAGCCCCGTAGCCGCCTCCAGTTCCACCTCCTCCACCATAACCTCCACCGTGCTCTCCGCCAGCCCCGTAGCCGCCGCCAGTTCCACCTCCTCCACCATAACCACCACCATGCTCTCCGCCAGCCCCGTAGCCGCCGCCAGTTCCACCTCCTCCACCATAACCACCACCATGCTCTCCGCCAGCCCCGTAGCCGCCGCCAGTTCCACCTCCTCCACCATAACCGCCACCATGCTCTCCGCCTGCACCATAACCAGCTCCCCCGCCGCCGCCACTTCCGCCGCCTCCACCACCAGCATACCCACCTCCATGTTCTACTCCACCACCATAACCAGCCCCACCTCCTTCACCACCTCCACTTCCATATCCAGCACCCCCATGCTCGCCTACAGATCCGGCGCCGCCGACTCCATATCCCGCGCCACCGCCGTGGCCTCCACCATAGCCTACGGCAGCGCCTGACCCCACATTGTAGCCAACGCCTCCTTCAAGAGTGAGGAGGGCTCTGGTGGCAGAACAAATGCCTAAACCCAACAACGCAAAGAAAACAACAGTCTGAACTTTGTATGTAGCCATGGGAATGTGTTTGAATCCCACAACCTTGATTCTGAAATGCATGAGAAGATGGCTATTTATAGGCTTCCAAAAGCGCGTTTAGTGATTTCAATTGGCTCATAGAGCAGTAGATGATCCACTAGTGTGTTTTTGCTGTCGCCCACATTTTCATGATCATGTTGCACACAAACCTTTGTAGTGTGCTTTTGAGCCAAGCACATGTGTAGACCTAATTTTCCTTATCCCAGTTCACATTCATTTAGATCCATCCAGTTTGCAGCTATGTCCTGTTCAATGACCGATATAAACAAGCAAAATGCAATTCGGACATATAAAACATTTAAGTTAAATTTAATAAATAATCACTCAACTTTACACTAAGATATAAAAATGTTATTGAACTTTAATTTAGTATATAATTCCATAAATATTGTTAATTAACGTTAAAAGAGGTTTACACAATACTAACGTGGCTAACAACGTGGACGGTTAAATAACACAAATTGTCACTGACGCAAAAATATAAAAAGTCATTGAACTTTGTACTAAAGTATAAAAATACCACTAAACTTTACACTAAAATATAAAAATGTCATCATTTCATTAGTCTCTTTTAATAATAATTGATAATAATTATGAAATTATATACTAAATTGAAGTTCAGTGATCTTTTGATTACTAATCGAAGTTCAATAACCTTTTTGTATCTAGTGTGTAAAGTTCAATAATCATTTATACAATTTACCCAAAATATTTATAAAGAAATTAAATTGCCATGAAAGTTACAGGACAATGCCAATTTTAAAATATAAGAAATCTAGGTGGGTTTTTACTATCAAGTGATGAAATTCAAATTGTCATGCGAGTAAAAATAAACTAAAATAAAAAAATTGTCATGTAGTAGAAAGTTTTGTTTGATCTTCTTGCTCTGAAGCACAAAAATGACATAGACGGCCCGCAACTTTTTTGAGCTATTTCTCTAATTTGGAAACATTGTGGGGTCGTTTCGTAAATTATATAAAATGATCAGAAATGCATTTTTGATGACTGAAGTTCCCAAATCCCAAAGTTCCCTTTTTCTGAGTCTTTTTCTTTATTCAGTTCTTTGTTTTCTAATCTCGAAGTTCCCTCTCTCGGTCATTAAATTTTGCTGCATCGGTACTCCCTTGCCATTCCCTTTCTTTCAGTTGCCAACCTTGTCGTTGAATCCCGAAGATCGAGCCTTGTCGAAGGTTGTCATTCCTTCTCGTGATCGTCGCCGATCATTCCCTCTATTGATCGTCATTGCAGGTTTAATGTTGAGTGAGTGACAATAACACTAATATTAGTTTATTGGTTTCTTAAAGCAGAGACTCGGGAGAAAGAAGAAGAAGAAGAAGAAGAAGAACAAGAATGGAGTAAGAGATTGGGTTTTTGGGGATGGGAATAATGGGCAAGGCCATTGCATGTGAACTTGCTTTGCCATGGCTTCAAGGTCACCGGATGGAACCACACTCTTTCCAAGGTCCTTTCTGTACTTTTCATTGGCCGATGAAATCTCTTTCTCTTTGTAAATGGGTTGCTAGATATTCAAAATAGGCTCAGAATGATAGAGCAATAGAAATTTCACAACCATCATTAAGATGATAATACTCTCATATCTAAACATCGTATCGATAATGAGACAACAACATTAGGCCTGAGATTGATTCCTTGCCTCCAGCATGGCCAAGAAATAAATATAAAACCAAATAGATCAATGATAGAAACAAAATAATAAAACTCCCAAGGGCATCAAAAGAACTTAGAGCATTCATGCTAAAAATATGTCTAGTAAAATTATGGGATAGATAAAACACAAGAGCAAAATAACAAAACTCCCATTAACCAAGTAGATCAAAAGAACTTAGGACACCCATGTTGAAGACATGTCCAATAAATACTATGGGCCTAAGTCCTTTAGTTAAGAGATCCACCAACATCAAGTTAGTATCAATATGCTCTATTATTATGTACGTCCCTTTTTTTTTTTTTACAAGATTTTTGATAGTCAGATATTTTAACTCTAAATGCTTAGACCCACTATACATTTTATTGTTCTTAGAAAAAAAACATCGTAGTGGTATTGTCACAATTGATATGTAGTGGTCTTGAAATAAAGTCAACGACATGAATCTCAGAAATAAAATTCTCCAACCACACAGCTTGAGTAGCAACAGTGAAATAGACAACGAATTCAACATTCATGGTAAAAGAAGTAGTTATGCTCTGTTTAGCACTCTTCCAAGATATGACACCTACGACTAACATAAAAATGTACCCTAAAGCGGATTTTAGATCAGTTGGTTCAGATCATTTAGACATCTGGCTAAATCTGAGTCTCAGTATCCAAGTACCTCAAGGTTCTCCACATGTTTATAAACAAGCATATATTCTTTTGTCTTTTATAGATACCTCATAACTTTTTTGACAGCTACCCAATGAGTCAAAAAAATATCTACCAAGAACCCCAACAATAAAAGATATGTCTGGCCTAGTATAGATTTGAGCATACATTAAGCTCCTTACTACACTAGCATAAAGAACATTTTTCATTCTTTCCCTTTCCAAATCATTATTCAGACATTGATTCTTGCTAAGTTTGTCTCCCTTGGCAATAGGCACATTCCCAAGTTTGCAATTTTCCATACTACAAGAAAAATAGTTTTTAGTGACATAATTTAATGATGGAATTATTCCATCACTAATATTTTTAAATATTTTTTAATTTAGTGATGGAATTAGCAACAAAAAACCCATCACTAAATTTAGTGATGAAAATCCTGTCACTAAAAAATAAAAAAAATAAAATAAAATTTAGTGACGAGATCACCCTCATCGCTAAAAAATAAAAAAATTAAATAAAAAATTAAAATTTAGCGACGGGTCACACATGTCGCTAAAAAATAAAAAAATAAAAAATAAAAATTTAGCGACTAGATCATACCCATCGCTAAAAAATAAAAAGACTTAAACAAAAAGTTAAAATTTAGCGACGGGGTCACGCCCGTAGCTAAAAAATAAATAATAAAAAATTAAAAAATGTAAAATTTAGCAATAGGATAGTCCCTATCACTAAAAATTAAAAAAAATTAAATAAAAAGTTAAAATTTAGCGACGGGGTTACAATTGTCACTAAAAAATAAAAAATAAAAAAATATAAAATATAAAATTTAGCGACGGGATCACCCATAGCTAAAAAATAAAAAAATTAAAATTATTTAGCGACGAGAATATTTCATTGCTAAATAATTAAAAAAAAAATTATTTAAGAAATTTGAAAATTGAAATTGAAATTATTTAAACAAATATAAATATTAATTTTATGATACTGTAAAATAACTCAAAATTACATTTAAACATATCATAATAATTTTTACTAACATTAATATTAGTAAAAATTAAACTAATGATTTTTTAAACATATTACAAATTAAAATAAAAATAAGAACATAATTTTTCACTACTAATTTAATAATTTATAAACTTTTATTTGAATTAATAATGAAATAAAATTGAAATTAATATTCATTTTCCTCTACTAACATTAATATTAAAATTAATATCATTAAATAAATTTAAAAAATTTTGGAGTGTAAATATAATTCTAAAAGGTTTGGAAGAGTTACTATAAATATATTTTATACACATCAATAAACAAGAAGCCTTCCAGATTGGCTAACTCGCCCGCAAAATTTGGTCATGAGAGGTTGAGAGTTCGAATCCAATAGAGAGATTGAGATAATAGCTGGGAGAAATATCCCAGCGCTGCTATATGGTGAGCAGAGGCATGGCCACGTGGCGCGCATGAGGGGAGGGGAGGGCTGGTGTAGTTTGAATTTTGGGGCATACGTTAAATTTAGCGATGGGTACAGCCCCCATCGCTGATTTCGTCGCTAAAAAAATCCCGTTGCTAACTCGTCACTAAATTTTAGCGACGGAAAGATATGCGTCACTAAATTTGTTGCTAAAAAATTTAGCGACGGATTTTGATGTTTTAGCGATAAAATTTTTTGTTGTTAAAATATTGATTTTTTGTAGTCTCCCGGACACGATTAATATATCTTTTTTGAGATAAACCCAATAAGAAATGAGATCTATCCCTACAAATCTCAATGCCCAAGACAAAAGAAGCCTTCCTTAGGTCTTTCATATCAAAATTGTTTGATAGCATTTGCTTAGTCTTAAAAAGCATACCAAGGTCATTACTAGCAAGTAATATGTCATTGACATACAATATAAGAAAAGTGAACCTACTTCCACTAACCTTAAAATAGATGCATTGATTAACCTTGTTCTTCACAAAATACAAAGATGACACAACTTCATCAAATTTTAGATACCATTGTCATGAAACTTTCTTCAACCTATAAATAGACTTTTGCAACTTGCACACCAACTGTTTTTTTCCCTTGATCTCAAAACTTTAGGTTGATTCATATATACCTCTTCACTTAGATCTCCATTCAAGAAGGTTGTTTTCATATCCATCTGATGGAGCTCTAAATTGAAATGTGCAACTAAGGTTATAATAATTCTAAATGAATCTTTTGAAGACATAAGGGAAAAGGTCTCAATATAATCAATGTCTTTTCTCTAATTGAACCCCTTCACCACTAATCTTTCCTTGAAGTGCTTCCTTTTGAGTATTTCTTGGTCTTATAAACCCACTTCCAATCAATGGGTTTACAATATTTAAGGATCTCAACTAGTTTTCAAACTCCATTATAATCCGTAGATTGCATCCCCTCTTTCATAAGTCTAATTCACATATTAGATTGAGCAAAATTGGCAGCACTATGCAAGTTATTTGTGTAAACTATATGTCCAATGTTGAAATCAAACTCCCCAAGATAGACATAGAAATCATTAGGAATACCAGGCCTCCTAAATCTTGTGGACCTTTTTACAAGGATATTCAGAACAGGTTCATTAGATTGATAATTTTCAACTAGAGCAGGACAATCATCCATATACTTTATCAACCATAATAGGTGCAAATCCCTCATTCGACATAGGCAAGGGGTAAGAGACAGTTTCAGATTGCACATTATCATTATAAGTAGGAGGAAGTTCAGTATCAAAAACATCGAGTTCAAGGAATTTTGCATTCATGGATTGCAAAACTTTTACACCTATTTGAAAATAGTAAAACCTATATCCTTTAGTATGGTCTGAATGTCTAATGAAATAACAACAATTAGTTCTGGGATCGTTCTTTTTCTCAAGAGGGTTATAAATTTTAACTTATGCAGGACAACCCCAAACCCAAAAGTGATAAAGACTAAGCTTTCAACCAGTCCATAATTCAAAAGGAGTTTTAGGAACAAATTTACTAGGAACTCTTTTAAGGATGCATAAAGCAATTTTGATGGATTCCCTCCAAAGATATTCTGGAAAATTAGATTTATTCATCACGCTCCTCATCATATTCTTAAGGATGCAATTTCGTCTTTCAACCACACCATTTTGCTCAAGACTACCAAGCATAGTATATTGAGGAACAATCCTAAAATCTTGCAAATACTTTGCAAAAGGCCCCATTTGTTGACCAGCAACATCATGCTTACCATAATACTCACCACTTTGGTTAGATCTCACAAATTTGATGAATTTTTCCAATTGTTTCTCAACTTGTTTTTTTGAAAAATTTGAATTTCTCAAGGGCCTCAGACTTTTCTTTAATTAAATAAAGATACCCATACCTAGAGAAATCATTAATGAAGGTTATAAAATATTTGTTTCCACAAATAGTATAAGAATAAGGGTCATTAATGTTAGTATGGATTATTTCCAAGAGACCAGAATTGCAAGTTGCACTTTTCTTTTTAGTCTTGGTTAATTTTCCCCTAATACAATCAACACATGTTTCCATGTCTTTGAAATTTAAGGAAAGGAGAATCTCATTTTTAACTAGCATTTTTATCCTTTCTCTAGAAATATGTCCCATATGTTTATGTCATATAGTATAGGAGTTATCCTTAATTCTAGATCTCTTGGACACAAAATTTTTAACATTTAAAGTAGCATAAATAGAATATTGTGCCAAACATAGTTTATATAAACCATCAATCAAAACACCAAAGCCAATAATATTGGAGTTTGAGATCAATTCAACTTTGTCATTATTAAAACAAAATTTATATCCTTCTCTTGCTAAAGAGGAAATAGAAATCAAATTTCTCCTAAAACTAGGAATATAAAAAAAATTATTCAAAATAATTTCAAAACTTGTCTCTAAAGACAATTTAACTACCCCTACAAATTCTACTTCCACTTCAGCATCCTTTTCAACTTTAAGCTTGGCCTTCCTCACACTTGGTTTCCTTTTGTTCATGAGCCCCTAAGGTAATAGCAACATGTGTTGAGCCACCACTATCTATCCACCAAGAATTAGCAGATACATCAACTAAATTAGACTTAAAACAAACAAGGGATAAGGGTATACCTCATTCCTTATTTTTTTTTTAACCAAGCTTTAAACTTGTAACAGTCTTGTCTCTTATGACCCTTCTGTTAGATTTGCAACAAAATATCACCGTATACCCAAGGGGGGATGAATTGGGTGTTTACGAAATTAAAAATTTGTGGAGGTTTTGAAAGATAAAAAACAAAATAGAGAAATGTAAACAAAAGACACAATCAAAATAATGCTAGAGAGAATTTTAAAGTGGTTCAGCTAAACCCAGTTTACTCCATTACTCTAACTCCCCATTAGAGATTTTAAAATCCACTATCACTTCTTACTTAATCAAGTAGGCCCTCTAGCACAACCATTAGGAAATACAAACTCTTACTAATACCAAAGTAGGCTCTTTAGCTCACAAGCTAGGAATTACAATAAAGAAGTACAAATAAAAGATCTGAGAGTTGACACTCTTAGTTATAATGATCTCTCAAGTAAAGATACAAAGGATAAAAAAAAATGATACAAGTGATATATGTAGCATTTTTTAGAGAAAAATAAAAGCACAAGCACTAGTTGTTATAGGCTTCTTCAAAGCTTGGGTTATATTTATAGACTTCTCCAAAGCTTGAAGAAAAACTAACCGTGCAAAATCTAGCCGTTAAAAAAATTTACGAATAAAATGGTCAACAGATTCTAGAGATCAGTCGACTATTTTTTTTAGAAATGCACGTAGACCAATCGACAAGTTAAAGAAACTAGTTGACTTACTACAAAAATAGGTGACCAGATTTGATCCAGAGGTTGCTCACTGATGGTGGCTGAGAGCATTCAAACAGTCGGTTGACAAGCATATTAGGCCGGTAGACAACTTTCTAGGAAACGATTGACTGATTTTTAAAGACAGTTGACAATTTGCGTGCCTTTAATAGCCCAAAAATAAGGGTACAAAATGGTTGACAGTTTCACTAACATGGTCGATAGTTTTGACTTCATAAAGAGTGTTCTTGATATAAAAAATAGTTTGACACTCTTAACACATTTGATTTCAAAACTAATACCAAAAAATTCATTTCAAAATAAAGATATTGGATTTTGTAAACATTGAAAGCACATATTGATAGAATTGAACTGATATGGCCTCATTGAAACTCTATTTAAAATATGGCAGGTAGAATGCACAGCTTCTGCCCAAAAGTATTTAGGAAGATTTTTATCACAAAGCATTGTTCTAGCCATTTCTTGTAAGGATCTATTCTTTCTTTCTACTACACCATTTTGTTGGGGAGTCCTAGCACAAGAGAAGTTATGATCTATTCCATTTTCTTCACAAAACAGTTTGAAAGTGTTATGGGCGATCTCCGAGAATTAGCTAACGGGCTGGACCCGGCCCGCAGGGCGAACCCAAAATACCCAAGGCCCAATAGGCCGGCCGAAATTCCTTAGAGGCCCGCCAGACCCAGAGATCGAGGACCACCAATAAAGAGTCTCACGGTAAAAAGTCAGGTCGCTTGAAGAAAGCCAGCTCGCCCTAAGCTCGCTCGCTCGAAACAACATCCCAGCATCACAACATCACGACTTCAGCTTCGTCGAAAGATGCGCCAAAGATTAGAACAGCCAGAAGACCGCGAGATAATCGGAAGCGATATACACTTTCCTATCAGAAGTAATTCAAATCCCTGAAGACAAGGAACCTATCCCTGATATTCCGAACGATAAGGAAAGCGCCATCAACGGAATAGACTCCTTCCATACTTAGAACTGATTTGAATTGTAAACAACACGACTCTATTTATAGAGGAGGATACGCCACTGTAAAGGGGAGGATGACTGAATTACATACTGTGACTCTACCAGAATAACCAGAGAACAGTCGTAGACTAGGCACGATTCGGGCCGAACCACGTAAAAATCTTGTGTGCTTCTTGTTTGTTCTTTTGCTTCTGTTCCTTACTCTTCGGCACCCGTTATCGCATTGTGGGCACTCGGACTCCGGTTGACGGTTCTCGTATGTCAACATCTTGGCGCTAGAAGGAGGGCCCACACTGATCGATAGCAATGGCAAGAGGAAGGAATGCACGAAGCTCTGATGCAATCGCCGATTTGTCGAAAAATCGTCACAACCAACCGCACGATGATCCGCCTATCGGAGGGTCCATTGCCCCAGCAACGGAAACTTTGGTTCCACTAATTACCGGAGTCACTGCAGGAGTGCCCCCGCGGGCTCCGGCTCAACCTGCCGCCCTAACCGTTGGAGCAGAGGCAATTCAGGCTTGGCAGCAACGCTAGGAGGCACTGGAAAACATCGTAAGGCAGCTCGCTGAAGCGGTCAGGGCCCTTGCCCGGGCCCAGCCGCAAAGGGTCTCGAGACAGCCAGAGCCACCATCACCCTGGAGAGCTCGCCACCCACGAGAGGAAAGGCCCCCGCTAAATGAAAGAGAAGCTGACAGAGTTCCCTCGCCAGAAGGGTCAGTAAATTCCTTTAACTCAAAGTCCAAGGGTACAGACCCCCCGTTATATCACTCCCCGGGGAGAGGAAGCAGGCGACCGCAGCTCCAGCGATCTGTGAACCAGGGCACAGCCATGGAGGAGTTGCTCCAAAGGGTGTAGGAGTTGGAGGCGCGACAGGGAGCTCGTGGCCAAAATAGTGGCTATGGAGAGAGGACGTCGTTCACGAGAGAAGTCGAGCTCGAAGCTCTCCCCAGGAGATTCAAGGTTCCAAGCATACCGCAGTACAATGGGGACAGCGACCCCTATGACCATCTGGACGCATTCAATGTCCAAATGGACCTGCAGACTACTAGCTCGCTGGTAAGGTGCTAGGTGTTCCCTGCGACTTTGGGAGATATTCCGCGTGCTTGGCTCAGAAGCCTTCCATCTCGCAGCATTGGCAGCTGGGAAGAATGCCAGCGGAGGTTCCTCGGTCAGTATAGGGCACTGAGGCGGCAGCTCACTCCTCCGTGCCATCTTGCCACGGTCTTCCAAAGGTCGAGCGAGTCCCTCAAGGACTACATCACTAGGTTCCAGCGCGAGGTGAGTAACGTCGAAAGTCCCTCTGATGAAAGTATCTTGACGGCCATCTCGGCAGGCCTCCGGAAAGACGGGAAGCTCTACGAGAGCATCTACAAATCCCCCGTTACAGATCTGGGAGAGTTCTATGAGCGAGCTGCAAAGGAGATCTGGTGGGAAGAGGCATTCGATTAGAAGAAGCCCGCCGGACATAGGGAGGAAGTCGGAAGTTCTAGCCGAGACAAGAAAAGAAACGATGGGGGAAATGAAAGGGACAACCGTGATGAGCGGTCTAGCAATCAAGTAGCTAAGCGAGCTAGACGAGAAGAGCGAGAGGAGCGACCTCCAAGGCAGGGCTGTTTCAACAATTATGCGGCCCTATCGGATTCTCAAGAGAGGATTTTCGCTATGGAAAAGAGGAGAGAAGATTTCAGGAGGCCGAACCTGATAAAAACTCCCAATAAGTTCAGAAATCGGGAGAAGTTTTGTGCGTGTCACAACGAGGTGGGGCACGACACCTCCGAATGCTACGCCCTGAAAGATGCAATTGAAGAACTGATTCGAAGGGGCCGGCTGCAAGATTACGTGGTGCGACCTGCAAACCAGCCACCCCAGCAGACGAATCAACAACGACCTCCCCCCGAGGATTAGCATGTGCCTGCGGTTCGAACGATCTACACAATCCACGGTGGACCTCACCTCGCGGGTACATCGAATAGGTCACATGAAAGGTATGTACGCGAAGTTAATCACGTCTTGATAGCAGGATCTGTTGAGCAGATGAGACCGCCTAAGCGAGCTAGCTAGGGTGACAATGAAAGAAATCACCTTCTTCGAAGATGATGCCAGGGACATACACTGGCCGCACAATGATGCCCTTGTCATTTGTGCCCACATCGGCAACACGGAGGTACGAAGAATAATGGTGGACACTGGCAACTCGGTAAACGTGATGTATAGGGCCTGTTTCGACCAGATGGGACTAGGGCCCAAGCAATTAAGCCCGTCCCCAAAGCCGCTTTACGGATTCATGGGAGACGCAGTTGTTCCCATAGGGCGGGTTAAACTCCCATTCACTATTGGGAGCCCAGGTCGCAAAGCAACGGCGATGGCAGAATTCCTCATTATTGACTGCCCCTCAGTGTACAACATCGTACTCGGGCGGCCAGTGATGAAAAAGCTGGACATGGTCGCCTCAACTAGGGCTCTGACAGTCAAGTTCTCGACCAACAATGGACCAGGATGCATGCGGGGAGAACAGCACCTCGCGAGACGCTGCTATGAGGACGTAGTCAAAATGGGGGCTAAAGGAAAAAAAGTGAACCTGGTCGCAGGCGGAACTCAGCGACCTTCAGGTTAGAGCGAGGTAAACTATGACCTGGATCCCCGAGAAGTGGATTGTGATAAGGCCTCCGACCCGGTGGAAGAACTTGAAGAGGTCCCGGCCAGCGAAGTAGATGCTGAAAGGTGTCTGAAGCTCGAAAAGAATCTGGCCCCTGAGGTAAAGTGTCAATTGGTTGAATTCCTTAAAGCTAACATGGATGTGTTTGCATGGAACCATGAAGATATGGTAGGCATAGTCCCGGAGGTCATGTCGCATAGGCTCAACGTGGACCCCAGCTACAGACCAGTGCGGCAAAAGAGGAGGCCAATGACTCCAGAGCGTTATGCCACCCTTAAAGAGGAGGTGGATAAGCTCCTGGACAGTAGATTCATCAGAGAAGCCCAGTACCCAGTTTGGGTAGCTAATCCAGTCCTGGTGAAGAAAAAGAACGGAAAATAGAGGACTTGCATCGACTTCACCGACCTAAATAAGGCTTGCCCGAAAGACAGCTTTCCCCTTCCCAGGATTGACCAGCTCATGGATGCAACAGCAGGGCACCAGCTCCTCAGTTTCATGGATGCCTACTCGGGATACAACCAGATCCCCATGAATCCTAGCGAAGAGGAGCACACGTCATTTATCACCGATCATGGACTGTATTGCTACAAAGTTATACCGTTCGGACTGAAGAATGCTGGGGCCACCTACCAGAGGCTCGTGAATACGATGTTCGAAGCGCAGATCGGGAAAATAATGGAGGTATTTGTCTACGATATGCTGGTTAAATCTGAGCAGGTCGCAGATCATGTTCGCGATTTAGGAGAAATGTTCGAGATCCTCAAGAACTACCACATGAAACTAAATCCACTGAAGTGCGCTTTTGGAGTGGCTTCCGGGAAATTCTTGGGATTCATGGTCAACAACAGAGGCATCGAGGCCAACCCGGAAAAAATAAAGGCCTTGCTGGATATGAGATCTCCCACAAAGATGAAGGAAGTGCAGAGCCTTACCGTTCAGGTCGCTGCCCTGAACCGGTTTATCTCCAAGGCGACTGACAAGTGTATTCCTTTCTTCAATACGTTAAGGAAGGCCCAAGGCTTCAATTGGAGTGAAGAATGCGAGCTCGCCTTCCAGCAGTTGAAGGCGTACATGGGGCAAGCGCCGTTACTTTCAAAACCTAAGGATGGGGAAAAATTGGTCGTCTACCTGGGAGTGTCAGAGCACGCCTTTAGCGCAACATTGGTTCGGGAGGAATAATGGGTGCAATACCCCATCTTCTACGTCAGCAAGAGGCTAGTGGATGCGAAAACAAGGTACACACCGATGGAGAAGCTCGCTTACTGCCTAGTCGCAGCATCGAGGAAGTTGCGTCCCTATTTCCAGGCCCATCAGATCGATGTTTTGACCAAGTACCCCCTGAAGCAGATTTTGCAGAAACCAGACACTTTAGGTCGCCTGCTGAAATGGGCAATCGAGCTCGCTCAGTTCGACTTGGAATACAAACCAAGGACGACTATCAAAGGACAAGCACTCGCGGATTTCATTGCTGAATTCACTAGACCAGCCCAAGTGGGAGAAGAAGCCTCGGAAGGACCGTCCTGGGAGGTATATGTTGACGGATCATCAAACGATCAAGGAGCTGGGGCTGAAGTTATGTTAATCAACCCAGAGGGCTACAGGATCCTCTGTGCCCTATGATTCGGTTTCCCAGCTACCAACAATGAGGCCGAGTACGAGGCATTGCTCGCGGGGCTATGCCTGGCAAAGGAGGTACGAGCTGAAGCAGTTGTAATCTTCAGCGACTCCCAACTGGTCGTTAATCAAATACGGGGGGAATATCAAGCGAAAGATGCAAAGATGGTGGCATACCTGCTCAAAGTGCGTGAGCTTCTGGCCCTTCTCCCAAAAATCGAGGTACGCCAGATTCCCCGTTCTCAAAATTCCCATGCGAACGCACTATCTTGACTGGAAACTGCGCGAGATACAGAGTTCCTGGGGGCTATACCGGTGGAATTTCTAGCCGCCCTTAGCAAGGAACAATCGGCTGAGACGATGGTGATTGACGCGCCCCAGGGTTCATGGATGAGTCCTATTTTGGAGTATCTACGGGGCGAAAAGCTGCCAATGGACAAACTCGAAGCGCGTAGACTGCGAGCTCGAGCTGTCCGCTACTGTATCTACGATGAGGTGTTGTATAAGCGAGGATTCACAGGTCCACTGTTAAGGTGTATCGAGGGCCCTGATTGTCGGACCGTGCTGGAGGAAATACATGCTGGACATTGCGGCAACCATGTTGGGGCTCTGTCGCTAGCCCAGAAAGCACTTCGGCAGGGATTCTATTGGCCCATGATAAAACAGGATGCGATAGAGTTGGTGAAGAAGTGTGAAAAGTGCCAACGGTTTGCTAAAATCCCACGAGCCCTTCCAGTCTACCTCCAACAGATGAGTAGCCCGTGGCCATTTGTTTTCTGGGCATGGACCTGATCGGGCTGCTCCCAACGGCTCGAGGCAATTGCAAGCACGCTATCGTGGCGGTAGATTACTTCACCAAGTGGGCCGAAGCGAAAGAACTCGCCGAAATCTCCACCTCCAAGGTACAAAAATTCGTCTGGGATAATATCATTTGCAGGTTTGGGGTCCCACAGCAGATAATTATGGACAACGGGACTCAATTCACTAGCGAGCAGTTCATTCGATTTTGCGAGTCACTAGGCATTCAAAAGAGCTTCACGGCCATAGACCGTCCCCAAGCGAACGGGCAAGTAGAGGCAGTTAATAAGATCATCAAGCACGCCCTAAAGACGAAGCTGGAGAACAGGAAGGGTGCTTGGGCAGACGAACTGTAAACAGTGCTCTGGGCATATTGGACGACAGCTCGCACCAGCACAGGGGAGACTCCTTTTTCGTTGGCCTACGGATCCGAAGCTATGATCCCAGCAGAATACGAGGTGACAAGCCAGCAAAGAGCCACCTTCAACCAAGAAGGGAATCACGAACTGCTAGCTATAAATTTGGACCTACTGGAGGAAGCAAGAGACATAGCTCGTTTAAGATCGCCGTATACCAACAAAGGGTAGTGCGTTACTATAACAGAAAAGTCCGGGTCAGGCATTATAAAGTTGGAGATCGCGTACTGCGCTTAATACTTCCCGTAGCTCGGAAAGCTAGTGACGGCACGCTTGGCCCAAACTGGGAAAGACCCTTTGTCATCCACAAAGACTTGGATAACGGGGCATACCATCTGGCCAACATGGACGGGGCTGTCCTCCCGCGAGCCTGGAACGCGGAGCACCTCCGCCCTTACTATCAGTAAAAGTGTTTATTTTTGCCTATGTTTCATGTCACAATTCTTTAAGCTCGATTGAGATTAATAAATTTTTGCCTGATCAGTTTTACTGCACTTTGTTGTCTGTTCTCCACCACAACATCTTAACATTTTCGGGGGAAGGGTAAAAACCATGGTTTGCGAGCTGGGGCCCATTCATCCTAGTCGACGGGCTATGGTTTGTGGCTTATCTGAGCATTCCTCTTGGTCCTCCCCCAGGTCGTGGTTTGTTAGTTGAGGCCCATTCATCTTGACCCAATGTCACGGTTTGGCGCCTACTTGGGCAACCACTTCCATCTCGAGCGAAGGGATCACTAGCTAAGACCCCTTTTCATCCCCACGGAAGAACCATGGTATGTTAGCTGAGGCCGCTATGCGACCTACCTGGACATATATCTTGGTTGGGTCTTCAACTTCCATGCAAAAACTTATGGGAGAGCCCTGATGTGTTAGCTGAGGTCGCTCCGCGACCTACCTGGACATGTATCTTGGCTATGTCTTCAACTTTTCCGCGGAAATATCACAGGAAGCTCGTCTCGAGCCACAACCCGTTAGCTGAGATCGTGAAATGGTCTATACAGGCGTATGATTCAGCCAAGTCCTGATACAACTCTCTTTCTATGTTTGCAACAGCTCGTTTTGGTTTTATAAGTTATTTCAACAGTAGATCATTTATCCTCTCGATGAACTGGTTAAAGCGTCTAAATTTTATTCACGACCTGCTACTCAACTAGGCAAAGCTGTCGAGACAAGCAACCTGCGACCTGTAATCAAAGATTTATTATTAAAGAACAATCGTTCTGAGAAATTCTTTAAGATCACAGGATTAATTCAAAGCGAACATCATTTTATTACAAGAAGGTCTCTAATACAAGAATTTTCTACCGAACTACAACATGAAGGATTGAAGCCTACACAAACTAGAGGATAACCAGAGTCCACAATGATCTCTGGCCTCCCTTGAAAGCAAGAAAAAGACACAATTGGCCGGACCCCAAGAGGCCCGGCAGTCTTCAAGCTTTAGCCGCGCGATCCAACAATCTTCAGCTTTGATCGAGCGGCCGACAATCTTCTTCGTCCCACATTCGACAGAAAAGGAAGAAGAAGATTGTAGGACCGCTTGGCTGCAGCTGAAATATCGGAGTACAGCGAACAGCCTCACGCCTGTAAGAACATTCCACTAAGCAACCCAGAATAAACATGCCTCGATAGCTTGAAAACAAATGGGGTCTTTATAAGCCCTGTCCTGGAACACAGGGGGACGCACGGTCAAAACCATGAAAAGTGGGGTCGTAATGGTAGCCCTCGTTCTCGGGTCCGCTGATTATTCCCGGAGTCCAAAAGTTGTTCCCAAGGATATGGCGAGTCCCAAGACGACGGTCCAACTTCGTAAAGCAAAGGATAGGTCGCCGACGAATTAAACCTTAGCTCCCAGATCGCCTGACGAACTGCGAGCTGGGGGATGTGAGGTAAGGGGATGCGAGGTTGAGCATTGGGCTGGGCCAATATCTGAAATGTTGCGAGGTGCGAGCTCCTTGACGGGTCTTCGAACAGTCGATAACAAGCTCGCAGGGCAAAAATTTTGAAACAATGACCCAAAGCCAATTCAAAGCCCGCTCCGACACGACCTAACATCTCTACTCGATAAGTCAGCCCGACCCGCCGAGACTTGAGCTACCAAGACCCAAAAGCTCGACCAAATTTGAGCTCAAAGAAAAAACCAAAGAGATACAAAAGCATTGGGGTTTCATTGAAACATAAATGTCATACAAAAAAAAAGGGGGGGGGGGGGGGAGAAAAACCCTAGCTAGAGGGGGGGAGCCACGGTTTCATGAGGAAGGCCGGCAGCATCTTGAGTAAGAGGGGTAGCTTCGGTCTGATCAGGCTGAGTGGAAGTCCCAACAGTCTCTCCTTCAGCTACCTCAGACTAATTAGGTTGAATGGAAGTTCCAGCAGCCTCTCCTTCAGCTGCATACCTTGCGAACTCTTCCACGGCATCATCACCAAAGAAAGAGACGTCCAGCTCGGGGTGAACTGTTCACAAAGTATACAGAAACTTGATTGAATTTTCTGAGGCAGCCTCTTCGCGCTCTCAGGTCACCCGAGCTCCAACCTCGATTTCTTTCCGCACGAGCTCCTCCTTGGACTTTTCCAGCTCGCGAGCAACAGCTTCAGCTCGCTCCTTGGCCGACCTCTGCGCCTTCCTGCTTTCCTCCAGCTCCTCCGAAGCTTTCTTAAGCTTCACGTTATAATTGGAAAAGGCCTCGGTATACACAGATTTCTCCTTAAAAAGCTCATCCTCAGCTTCCCTCATAGCCTCCTCGGCCACCCGGACGCGGTCCGCAAGCCCCTCCTGGTAACTCCACATCTTTTGGGTCTCCTTCTTCAGATAGGAGAGGCTATCTTGCAACTTCTTCTTATCCTCCTTGAGGTCCCTCGCGAGAGTCGCAAGCCTCTCCTTCTCCTTCAGGAGGACAGAGAGCTCCTCCGCTTGTTTAACGCAGCTGAGGACAGAGTGAAAAGCAAAACAAAACGTGTAAACTTGCAAACAAAAGGAACGACGAAGATATGAAAAACAAGGAAAGCTTACCAAGAGGCCGTGACGAGCAGAAAAGAGTGGGAGTCTCTCTCCCGTAACACTCTCCCTCTCCAAGGCCTGGGCAGAATTCCCAAGGACTCGGTTCAGGTTGTCCGAAAGGAGGTCGAAGTATACTCCTCCTACAGAAACCTCTTGGGCCGCAGAGTCCGGAGGAGCGGCAGCCTTTTTCTTCTTCTCGGCTTGGCTCCTTGTAGTAGGAGATGAAGTCGATGGAGCCTTGCTTTTGCTCCCAGAAGCTAAGGCAGTTCGACCTTCGGCCCGAGCCTTCCCACGAGCAGGTATGGCCACAACCACCTTGGGGTCATGGGTTGTGACTGTCTCTGGGGCGGGTAGAGCAGATGGAATCACCGGAGGATCGGCCATAGGTACTATGGACCCTTCAAACCCGGGCGCATCCACCCGAGCTTGCGAGGTCGGAGTTGAAGGAGTTGCAGCAGAGGTCGCCGCCGGCTTGCCGCGCGGGGCGTACTTCAGTTTTACCGTCTTCGGCATCGATGAACCGGCCTATTCTTCTCGATCACCTTCGTCCGAGCTCGCACCCAAGTTAATCTGTTCAAGGGCGGACTTAACGTCCTTCCTCCCCCGGACCCCTATCCTCTTCTTGTCTATCTCCTTTATGTTAAGGGAGGGGGCGAGCCCGAACTTGCGAAGCAGGTCGTCAGAAGGCTCGATGTCATCGGCGTCCATCTTCAGAGCCGCAACACTCTCGAGCAACTCAACCTCATCCTTGGTCAAGCTGGGCTTTTCACCAGAGGTATCTGAAAAAGAAAGCAGTTAGTCAAAAGAAGGGAAAAACATGAAAGACAAGGATATGAGCTCGCTTACTGGGACATTGAACGAAGCCGTAGCTCGTGAGCTCGTGAATAGAAATGCAAGAGGCAAAAAACCACCGTGCCTTATACGCCGCTACGTTGGACTTCCCCTTTACCTTACCTTTTGGCAGGAGATCTTTATATTTGGACCTACGAGCTGTGAGATAGTATAGCCCGCTACCTAAACCCTTGAAAGAGAAGAGGAACCTAATGATCCTAGGTTCAGGAGGGCTATCAAGTAAGGAGGGACTGGAAACCTAAAACCAGATTCTAGATGTTGAAGGCTTAGAGCAATGAACCATTTAGGGGGGTTGGCAGCATGATCCTCGGGAGAAGGAGCCATGGCACTGGAGCTCGAAGGGAAGCTATACTCCCTAACCCATGAATTGAGCTCGCTGAATGTCACGTTTGAAGGATGACGTTCGAACACCTCGCGGGCGTTTCGGTCATCCTCAAACCGCTGAGACGAAACAGCAGAGACGGACGAAGCAAGTTCCCGAGTGCCCCCCTCTCACCGAGAGGAAAGCTCTTGAACAGTCTCTCCCACCCTTCGCATGATTCCGAGGAAGTCAGAGTGTCCATGTCTCTTATCTTGTAGTCGCGGCGCTTGTGACCTGAGAGGGACATCTACGACAAAATTAAAGTCAGGTCACCAGAAGCCGACCAGTGCTCGCGAGAAAGAAAAAGACATTCCAGCTCGAAAGATATCTAAACGCAAGACGAGCTCACTTCTACAGCCGCGAGCCAAAAAGGGGCAAATGACGCTCCGAAACTAGAAAAAGACAGCCATCACGAAGAAGGCAGTACGCGAGTAGGGCTGAAGTGCAGATAACCAAAAGGTGAACCCAAAATACTTGGAACTTACCGGAAAAATAGCAGGCGAGTGGTGCCGGAGTCGGGAACGGCAGCAAAGGCACCCAAAAACCAAAAAGGCGATCGTAACAGATGCTGAGTGCGAAGACGGAAGAAAAAGCCTTTGCACAAGAAAAAATTCGAAATGACAAGCGAAGAGGGAAGAAGGAAGCCTCTGCCCCGTTATTTATACCTTTTACTCGAAAGATCTCGGCCATCGGATCAGAAAACGGCTCATGGCATGCCCCAAGTAAATCGGTCGCACGATATCTCGTGGGGTCCACAGGCATAATCAAGCGCAGTAATGGGAAAGTGCGCACATAAAAAGCGGTACGGACAAGACGTGCCATTCGAAACGTTTCTTGAGGAAGGGACGAGAGATAGTTAGAAACGCAGATAAACAGGTCGCGGCAACTAAAATAGCTCTCAGTCCGCAGCTCGCACTAAGAGCTGGGGGGCTTATGTTATGGGCGATCTCCAGGAATCAGCTAACGGGCTGGACCCGGTCCGGCAAGGCAAACCCAAAATACCCAAGGCCCAATAGGCCGGCCAGAATTCCTCAGAGGCCCGCCAGACCCAGAGATCGAGGACCACCAATGAAGAGTCTCACTGTAAAAAGTCAGGTCGCTTGAAGACAGCGAGCTCACCCTAAGCGAGCTCGCTCGAAACAACATCCCAGCATCACAACATCACGACTTCAGCTTTGCCGAAAGAAGCGCCAAAAATTAGAACAGCCAGAAGGCCGCGAGATAATCGAAAGCGATATACACCTGCCTATCAGAAGTAATTCAAATCCCTGAAAACAAGGAACCTATCCCTGATATTCTGAACGATAAGGAAAGCGCCATCAACAGAATAGACTCCTTCCATACTTAGAACTGATTCGAATTGTAAACAACACGACTCTATTTATAGAGGAGGATACGCCACTGTAAAGGGGAGGATGACTGAATTACATACTGTGACTCTACCAGAATAACCAGAGAACAGTCGTGGACTAGGCACGATTCGGGCCGAACCACGTAAAAATCTTGTGTGCTTCTTGTTTGTTCTTTTGATTCTGTTCCTTACTCTTTCGCACCCGTTATCGCATTGTGAGCTCTTGGACTCCGGTTGACGGTTCTCGTACGTCAACATCTTGGCTCTAGAAGGAGGGCCCGCACTGATAGATGTTTCCTATTCTATTTCCTTTTAATTTCATTTCCTTTGTCTTAGAGCATACAACTTTACAAAAGTTAGCATCAAAGCAAACTTCATAATTTAAATCACACAATTGACTAATATTGATCAGATTATGTTTAAGTCCATCAACAAGAAATACATTTTCTAATGTAATGTTTTCAAAAGAAATAGAGCCCATACCTATGATCTTACCTTGAGAGTTGTCCCCATAGAAAACCTTACCTCTTTCCTTGAAAACGATGTTGCTGAGAAGATCTTGATCTCCTGTCATGTGCCTTGAGCACCCACTGTCAAGGAACCACTTGCTCCTTGAATCATTTGAAACCAATGCAGCCTACACAAGAAATCATTCACGTTGTTCCCTTTGTTACCCACATCATCTTGGGTTCATTCTTGTTAGAAGACACTATCTCTTTAGGAACCCAAATTTGTTTGAATTTTTGAGGGAAATTTCGTATGAAACATTTGTTAATTAAGTGACCATCTTTTCCATAGTAGTGACAGGTAATACTTCTTTTTGAAAACTTTGGTTTGAAAGATGATTTTCTTTGAATAAATTTTTGGTTTGATGCTTTAACAAACACTGTTTTACTGGAGCTTGCTTGGAATGGATCAAATCCAATTCCTTGTTTATTTCCAAAATTTCTTTGAGCTCCAAGTATCATTTCTAGTTTATTTTTACCTTCAACTATTTTTTTAAAGATTCCTTCATGTCTTTGTTTTCTTTCAAGAGATTTTCCTTTTCAGTACTTAGACTGTCTCTTTCATTTTCCAACATTCCTATTTTGTTTTTTAGATCATTTACCTTATTTTCTAAAGAATTTAATTCTCTTTTTAAAACACTGTTTTTCTCATTCATATGCTCACATTCACCTAGCAACTCATTGAATGCATCATGAAGTTCTTCAAATGTAAATTCAGAAATTGAATTAAGATGTTGAGAGTTTACCTCATCTTCAATATTGGCCATAAAACAAATGTTGGCAACTTCTTCATCTTGTGATTCATCACTTGATGAGAGCTCTTCTTCACCCCATGCAGCTAGAGCCTTCTTCTTCATTTTTCTTTCCTTGCGATCCATCTTTTTCAGTTGAGGGCAGTCACTTCTAATGTGACCTAGCTTCTTACATTCAAAACATCGAAGCTCATTAGATGGATTAGACTCTTTTTGATCTTTTTCTTTCCGAAATGTTCTCATTTGATTAAATCTACCTTTCTTCATAAATTTCCTAAATTTCATAGCTAACAATGCAAAATCATCATCTTCACTTTGAGAGTTTTTATCTTTATCTTCAATTTTAAATACTACAATTTTGTTTTTCTTGGAATCATCAACTTCATTTCTTTTCATCATTATTTCATGTATCATTAAAGAACCTAGCAAGTTGTCAATTGAAAGTGTATCTAAGTCCTTAGCTTCTATTATGGCAGTGACTTTGGATTCCCATGATCTGGGTAAACTTCTTAAAATTTTTCTAACTCTTTCTCCATTTGTAAATGTTTTACCTAAGGCTTCTAAAGTAGTAACAATGTCATTGAATCTAGTGTACATATCCTTTATAGATTCATCTTCCTTCATAGAAAATAACTCATAATCATGGACAAGAAGATTGATTTTTGTTTCTTTTACCTGATTGGTTCCTTCATGTGTTACCTTTAATTTGTCCCAAATTTCCTTAGCTGTTTTGCACGTTGACACTCTGTTGAATTCCTCTGAGCTCAGTGCACAGATAAGAGTATTCATGGCTTTAGCATTTATCTCCATATTTCTTCTTTCTTCTGGTGTCCAGGTCTCAATTTTCTCCATGTCAGCTAACTTGATGTCCTTATGAACAGCTTGCATTAAGCTTGAATCCTGCATCAAATAAATTTGCCTTCTTGTTTTCCAATAATTATAGTTAGTTCCATCAAAGAATGGGGGACGAGTGGTGCTTAGACCCTCAGATTAAGATGATGAGGCAAAATGAGCCATATAATAAGATCTTTTTCCCTAGGTTGTTAAACCGATAAAAAAACAAGGGAACTTGGCTCTGATACCAATTGATAGAATTGAATTGATATGGCCTCATTGAAACTCTATTTAAAATATGGCAGGCAGTATGCACAGCTTCTGCCCAAAAGTATTTAGGAAGATTTTTATCACAAAGCATTGTTCTAGCCATTTCTTGTAAGGATCTATTCTTTCTTTCTACTACACCATTTTGTTGGAGAGTCCTAGCACAAGAGAAGTTATGATCTATTCCATTTTCTTCACAAAACAGTTTGAAAGATTCATTTTCAAATTCTCCTCCATGATCACTTCTTATTTTTGAAATACAAAAGCCTTTTTCTCTTTGAATTCTTTTACTAAATATTTCAAATGACTTAAGGGTTTCATTTTTGGATGCAAGAAAGATAACCCATGTGAATCTAGAATAATCATCTACTATTACCAAAATATATTGTTTACCTCCTAAGCTTAGAGTTCTCATTGGACCAAACAAGTCTAAGTGAAGTAGTGTTAGAGGTCTAGATGTTGATACTTCATTTATTGGTTTGAATGATACACTAATTTGCTTACCTTTCATGCAAGTGCCACAAATGTGATCTCTTTCAAATTTAAGCTTAGGCAATCCAATAACAAGATCATGTTTTACTAACTTGTTTATTAGGTTCATACTAGCATGTCCTAACCTACTATGCCATAACACCTACCCGTTCTAACAATTGGTATCAGAGCCTAACTCCTTATTTCAAGGTCTAACAACCAGAGGAGGGATCCATGGCTCTTAAGGAAGGTTATCCTATTAATGTGGCACCTTATTTTGATGGCTCATTCTATGATTTTTGGAGAAAAAGAATTTGTGTATTCATGACATCCATCGATTGTTATTTGTGGTATACAGTGGAAAAGGGTTTTGTTTTAAAACCAAAGATGGAATAGGATGATCGTGATAAAATGTTTTTTCTTTAAATATTAGAGCTATGCATATTTTACAGCATGCCCCGAGTGATGATATTTATGTTAAAGTTTCTAAGTGCTCTAGTGCTAAAGAGATATTGAGTACTCTTGATTCATTATATCTCTCTGACAAATATTGTGAGCATGTTGATGAAAATTTACAGGTTGAAAATCCATTGAATCATCAACAAAGAGAGGATGAAGAAAGCTCTAATCCTATCTCGTGTCTCATAGCTCAAGAAGAAGATGAGGTAACCTTTACTTCTATTTATGTTATTGATGATAATGATGACAGTGAGAATGATTTTTCAAATGAAGAGTTATTGAATGCTTTGAATGATTTATATGAAAATTTTGAAAAGCTATGTTTGAAAAATAAAACTGTTAAAAAAAAATTAGATTTATTGTCAAAAGAATTGGAAGTTTTAAAATCTAAGAATGAATATTTGATTACTTCCAATAAAGAATTTTTAAAGGAAAGAGTTTTAGAAGAATTTGAATTGAAATCCTCAAACAGTGTATTAAATGATAAATCCATTTTAAAAGAAGAGATTTCAAATTCTTGTGATCATAACAAAGGTGTTCAAAACTTTCATAGTCAAAGAGCTAATGTCAAAAGCTCATCTTGTCACGCCTCTCATGATGTTAAATGTTTTTACTGTTGCAAGAAAGACCACATTGCATTTTGTTGTCCTTTTAAAAGGAAATCAACTAGTGGTCCTAATTTAAGATGGATTTCTAAGGGAACTAAGGTGTCTACTCTTTCCAATATTAAACCTCAAGAATCCAAGCATGTTTTGATACCTAACAATTCTCATTTTAAGAGGAATGTGCATAATGATAAGAAGCAAACAATCTTCATAAAAAGGAATAAAAAAATCTTTTGCTTCACATCCTAGCTATTGGTATCATTTTAGAAACAAAGGTTTTATAAGAAATAATCCACATAAGCTTAAACAAATTTGGTTTCCTAGGGAGGAGCTCTATGCTAACAATGGTGAACCCAAAGTGGTTTGGGCACCAAAAGCTTGTGGATGAGTTATTTTTGCAGGTTACTTGACATCCAAATGAAACTTAAAGTGAAATTTGTTTAGGTGTATCAAGCATGAAGAGAAGAGAAAGGTGAAGAAGAATATCACCTCTCACTTTACCAACAAAGAGTAAGAGATATTTGAATTCCATCCTTGGTGGTATTTTCCCTAAACTCTCTGTGTTTATAAGTTTTGATGATTTTGAATTATAAGTTTGTCTTTATGATTTGGTTGAAAACTTATATTGGTTTCTATTATTAAGGGGGAGTTTGTAAAAATTTATCTTTTCTCAAATGTACTCTTACCCCATTGATGTTTTTCCCAATCCCCTCATAATCTTGTGTTAAAATTCTTTCAAATATATCCTTTTTGATTTATGACAAAAAGGGGGAGACTTTTGGGTATTTCATAAAATGTTTTGTCATCATAAAAAATGGGGAGATTGATGTTTTGCATTTTATATAATTTTGATGATGAAAAACAATTGTATTTTGATGATGAAATAAAGTTATGAGATTTCAATGTTAAAGAATTTTATGATTCAAAATTTTCTTTTTCATGTTATCATTTATCATTTCAGTTTTTATAAAAAAAATAGTCGACTATGTGTTTATGTTCTGTTGACTATGTGGTTTAGTGTTATCGACTATGTCTGAAAATAATCGACTATGCTGATTTGATCTGTCGACTATTTAAGCCTTATGTCGACTATTTTTCACTCTGTCGACTATCATGTAAGGATAGTCGACTATGGCTTTTCATCTGTCGACTATTTTTGTTCATAAAATTCAAAATCCTCTTCATATTTTTGCATCTGTCGACTATGTTTATGTGTCTGTCGACTATGAAAAATTTGTGTTAGAAATAGTAGACTATGATTTTGTGTCTGTCGACTATGGTCAGTTTTATTTGATAAAATAATCGACTAACCTATTTTCTTTGTCGACTATGTGTTTCACAGAAACTTATAACGGCTAGTTTTTTGGTGCATTAAATGCTCGCCCAACCACCCACAACGGTCTAAAATTCAATCTTGCCCACCATCAACTATAAATAGGTGGTTGAAGACGCATTGAAGGCTGCTGAAATACATTGAATATCTTGAACGATCATGTCTTCACTGCTACATCGAGCTTTTAACTTTTTCTCTTTGTATTTCTATCTAAGAGGCTGTGATAACTTACTGTTCTATTCTTTTAAGCCTCGATCATTCATTTAAAGAGAGAGCTTGTAACTAAGAGTTGTACTCTTAGAATCTCTACTTTATTTTTTGTATTTTTCCTAGCAGTAGCTAAAGGACCCATTAAATTGGGAGGTTGTAACTCTGCTTAGTCAAGGACTAGAGGACCTGCTCGTATTGAGTAGGGGGTTTGAGAGTAAAGTTGGTTTTAAAAATCCTTAGTGGATAGCTAAGGTAGTTGACTAAGCTTGGAAAGCTGAACCACTATAAATTCGTGTCTTCATTGCTTTCCATCATTCTCTTGCTTACTTTTGCATTTCTGTTTCTACTGACTTTGTTTGTTCATTGATAAGATTTCATTTTTATTCTTCACCATTTGAAAGTATCTTTGCTTTTCAAAAGAATTTTTTAATTATACCAATTCACCCCCCCTCTTGGTGTGTGCCATATCAGTTCAATTCTATCAATAACCTTTGCCATTGATTGAATAAATTATTTTCCATTTCCAAAGATAAAATGTAATTCATTTTCAAATTCCAAATATATAAAGTTTTTCATGATCAAAATTTTTTTGGAATACATATTTGACGATATGTATTTTTTTAGTAGGTTATTCTTGGTTATACTGTTAGATTTATTTACATATATGTACAGTAGCAGCAACAATGTATGTAAATAGAATCGGATGTAGAGAATTAGTCATGTTATATATATATATATTTTAGTAGGCATATGTCTTGGATAGACGGATTATGATTTAGAGAAGTTTTATTTCATTTATCTCTTCTCTGTTTTGAGCAGATTTATTTTCCTAGTTATTGATTTCTTCACATGGTATCGGAGTGGAGATCAATGGGATCTACTTGATTTGTTTCACCAATTTCATTCGACATTCTCGGATCAGTCATCGAAGCGATCTTCAATTTCCAGATTCTCTGTTTTAATCAAACCAGCGACAGCATTTCATGGCTTCGAACGGATCTAATATTGCGGCAGGAGATCCGCTACAAATTCATGCCTCAGATCATCCAGGTATGATCTTAGTCTCTGCTCCATCTCAATTATAGATCGTGGAGTAGAGGAATACAAATTGCCCTAGGCGCTAAGAACAAGTTAGGGTTTGTAAATGGGGAAATTTCGATTCCGGATGAAAATAGCGAGGAGTTTAATCTCTGGAAGAGGTGCAATTATATGGTTACCTCTTGGTTGTTAAATTCGATTTCTAAGGATCTTGTAGATGCCTTCATTTACACTAACAATGCTAGACAACTTTGGCGTGAGATAGAGGAGAGATTTGGGGAAAGTAATGGAGCACTTGTGTATCAACTCTAACGCAAGATAAGCTTTGTTAGTCAGGATAATTTTTCTGTATCTGTGTATTATACTCAACTCAAACGATTATGGGATGAATTGGCTGCAGTAAAGCCTTTACCAAACTACTCTTGTGGTGCCTCTAAGGCTATATCTGAATTTGCTGAAGAAAACAAGTTGATGCAATTCCTTATGGGGCTGCATGATGGTTATGATCAGGTGAGGAGTCAGATTTTATTACTTGATCCTTTTCCAAGTGTTAATAAAGCTTACTTGATGATTCTGAGAATTGAGTCACAACGTTAGGTAGTTTCTACTTTGAATGAAACTAATGAAGGAGCTGTGTTTTTCTCTAAGCAAAGTCCAAACAATAAGAGAGATCAGAAGAAATTCAAGAACAAAAGTTTTTGTGAAAACTGTAAAAGGAGTGGGCATTTGAAGGACTCTTGTTTCAAATTGATTGGTTATCCTGGTTGGTATAAGGAAAAGATGAATAAAGATTCAGCACAAAAGGTTATTGCAAATATGACTAACAAGGCTGAATTAACTTCTGATACACCTCTAGATGCTGTCTGGTCGGATAATCAAGAATTGGGAAACTCAATTGCAGTGGCTCTTCTAAAAATGCTCAAGCCCAATGCTGCAAGTCTTAGCCTCAATACTGCTTTGAATGATTTTGCTGGTAACCCAAGATCTATTAACTCTTGTTCTTTTGGTATGCTTGGTGAGGGTACGTGGATTCTTGATAGTGGTGCTACTGACCACATTACATATCATAAAAAGTTGTTTCGTTCTTTACACAAATTGTCACACCGAGTTTCAATCCATTTACCTAACCACACCACCACATTTGTTACACAAGCAGGAACTATTTGTTTAAGTCCTACTATTGAGCTTCAAGATGTTTTATTCATTCCTTCATTCCACTTCAACCTCTTATCTGTTAGTAAATTGCTTTTTGATCATCACTTGCAAGTAATTTTTCTTCCTATTGGTTGCCTCATACAGGACTTGAGGATGCATAAAGTGTTTGCGGTAGGAAAGGTTGAAGGGAAATTGTACAAGCTGGACAAGTCAAGCTTCCTTGTGGACACTATAACCAGCTTTCTTTTCCAGCTAAAATCTCTCAATTTACCTCTTGTATCGGATACTTTACCAACAATTTCTTACAAGAATAAAGCATTTACCAATACTTCTAGTTGTGTTCTGCCTGTTACTTTACCATACTTTGGTAATTCCTTTGTTACTACTTCTAGTTGTGATTTGTGGCATAACAGATTAGGGCATATGCCTGTTAAAAACCTGAAATACATACCTACATTGAAACATTTGTTTGATGGTACTTTTTCATGTGATGTCTGTCCCTTAGCAAAGCAAACCAGGTTGCCTTTTCCTCTTCATGATCCTAAAACCTCCAATCCTTTGGAACTTCTACATGTTGATTTTTGGGGTCCATATTCAACTCCTTCCTTAACTGGTGCCAAATACTTTCTTACTATTGTTGATGACTATTCAAAAGCCACTTAGACCTACATGGCTCAACACAAGAGTTAAAGCCTTTCTCTTCTTCAAGCTTTCATTTAGCTAGTTGAAAACCAATTTCAAACCTCAATCAAATCCATTCGAACAGACAATGGTACAGAGTTTCTTAACCACTCTGTGTCTATTTTCTTGCAATCTAAAGGCATTTTGCATCAAAAAACCTGTACTTATACTCCACAGCAAAATGGAGTGGTTGAACGCAAGCATAGACATTTACTTGAAGTGGCAAGAGCCTTACAACTACATTCTCATTTACCTAAACAATTTTGGTCTGAATGTGTGCTTACTGCTACTTACCTTATAAACCGAATGCCTCTTTCAGTTCTTAAATGGGAAACCCTTATTTTCGGTTGTTTCATAAAGAACCTGATTATGCTTCTTTGAAAACCTTTGGTTGCCTATGTTATGCCACAAATACCTTCCCTCATAAAGATAAATTTTCTCCAAGAGCCATTAAATCTGTTTTTATTGGCTATTCTCATTGTCACAAAGGATACAAATTGTTTGATCTTTCCACCCGCACTATCTTTGTTAGTAGAGATGTTACATTCTTTGAATCTACCTTTCCTTTTCAAGACAATGTATCTTCGTCCAGTCAACTAGATATGCCATTACCTCAATTTCCAATCAGCTTACCTACACCTGAATTTGTTCCAGCTTCAGGTTTGTCTTCTATTCCTTTGACTGACAGGACATCAAATGTTTCTTCTCCATCTTCAAATTTACAATCCTCTTTACCTGAACCTCGCCGCAGTACTCGTGTCCCACAACGACCAGTTTGGCTTAGTGACTTTGTTAGCTTGGTTCAAACTTTACCTGCCTATGCTTCCACTTCTGCGTCTACAGGTAATTGTCATCTTTCTCAATCTGAATCTTTTATTTTTTCTCCGGCCTATATTTCTTTCCTAAACAATATATCTTCATCCCTCGAGCCATGTACTTTTCATCAAGCATCTCAAGATCCTAACTGGGTTACAACAATGGAGAATGAGTTGCAGGCCTTAGAGTTAAATTGTACTTGGGAAATGGTTGATTTACCTAAGGGTAAGAAACCCATTGGTTCCAAATGGGTGTATCGTGTCAAATATAAACCAAATGGAGAAATTGATCAATACAAAGCCCGATTAGTAGCCAAAGGATATAATTAAATAGAAGGTCTGGATTATAAGGATAGATTTTCTCCTGTTGCCAAGTTAGTGACTGTTCGGATGTTTATAGCAGTGGCTACTATCAAAACTATGTTCCTTGTGTTATTTCTTATTACCATCTTTAACTTTAATTTTATTAAGGATGTTATGTTAAGGGGTAAAAAAAGAATTTTGGAAAAGTTTGGGACTAAGTGTAATTATTGAAAAAAATTTCAAAATTACTTAGGTCGTAACACAATTGAAATGTAGGGTGTTATAAGGTTGGGGTCTCATCCAAAAGCATCTAGACAAGGCCTTAGCCAATACCAAATGGTGTACTCAATTTCAAAAAACTTTAGTTTGATATTTACCTAAAATTGCTTTATTGATGATGAACTGAGGAACCGAGCCTCCATACGATTAGTAACATATCACAAAAGAGTGGTGAACTACTATAACTCCCATGTTTGAGAAAAGTTGTTGTAACAAGGAGATCTTATCCGTAGGAAATCCACTATAATTAATTAATGTGCTCCAAGAGGAAGGCAAATTGTGAGTAAACTGGGAAGACTTGTACGAAATTCAAGAGATATTAGGTCTAAATACATGTATCCTACAAATGTTGCATGGGTATACACTCGAGAAGACATGGAACACTTTGCATTTGAAGTGCTACTTTTCTTTCTTTTCCATGTAATTCCACGTAATTCTATAAAATCACTAATTCTATAATTTCATGTAATTCCACGATCGATTGCCCATAACTTCTAGAGCAAAGTCTTACCCTAAATCTAACCAAAGCACCCTCAAAATGGCGTGATTTCTTTTGAAAACCCTCAATCATTAGACCATAGCGATGACCTTATTTATAGGGCTCCTCCGATTACCTAACCTCAACTAATGGGAGGCCAAGAACTTGTTAAAGGTAGTACAGTTATTGTAGCCCTACCCTCAAGGGGAGTTTCCGTGGAAAAGTTCCCCTAAGGCGGTTGATTGAGTGTCGTGCCCTCGGAGAGTGACTCTTCATTAACTCAACATTGTCCATGTGGGTGACTCCTCAGTACTCATGGGTGACTCTGCGCAAATGACCTTTCAATCACCCTTCATTAATTAGACCCTAGGTTACTCTCCAATCACCAAGTACTGACCTCGCAAGTGACTCCTCAATCACCTAATAGCTTGGTTAGGTCACCTAATGACCTCTCGAGTAAGCTAATGACCTGGAAGCTCTTACCCCTTGTTGTTTCATTACGATGAGGTTAGTCTCTTCATGCTTTTCTTTCCTAGAGGACCCTTCCCTGAGGGAGGTTTCTAACTAGGGTTCTTCTGAGTATGCCTAATCCTCCACCTCGTGTAACTGGGGCACCTGCGTACGCCTTGTTGCTAGAAGAGTTGCATGTTCTCCTGTACGTGCATTCCACTTGTCTCAATCACGATCGACGAGTATAAATACCCCTCGACCCTTTGACTTCTGATCTCTTTTTCTCTCTCTCATTCTTTCAGGACCTCAGAGCTTCTCTCACTACTCACCTAAAGAACTTACTTGCATACACTACATTTTTAACTCAATTGTGCACCTTTCCACAACTCACTCATGAACTCTATTTGCATGACACACCTGAGCATCTGTTCATCTACATTTCACTTGCATCCATACTTCTCCATGACAGCTTCTAACTTAGGCATCTGAGCGCACACATGGGAGAAATCCTTGCGTGCCTTCTGATTGTCTTATGTCTTGCAGACCACATGAAGACACAACCTGTAGACTCTTGAGTTATTCGTAAACTTCAAGTCATCTATTGACTTTCAGGTCATTCGTGGCCTTTCTAGTTATCAACAGGATTTTGGTTGTCCTTTCATCCGCAAACTCTCTTCGGTGACCCCAAATAGTGGACTTGTTTATCTTTTCATATCTCTTTTTCTTGCTCCCCCCAAATAGTGGGTCGAGCCCCACGGTTGTTGATTCACTCTAGCTAGTCCTTGAACTTTTACCTCGCTTGGCCAGCTAACTGTTTGCTGAACTTCTCCGACATATAAATTTTAATTATTATAATTAGACAACAACAACAATACTTGAGTACCTTCACCGTAGCCCTCCATGGAAGGTTGAGCCATTGTCGATAGGTGTGTAAAGAATCCATTGTTTGAGAATTTTGAATTCTCACTTTAGTCCCCCTAAGTTTACTAAAATCTTCATGTAAAGCCTATAACACTTTCGATAATTATGCCCCGGCCCTTCTTTTTTTCTTTCTTTTTTTCCAATTGTTCACTTAATGTCACTTTAAAATTGAAATTAAGCCCTTGTCAATGTTTTGATTCCTCTATAGCCATCTAAAGTTGCAGATTCGCCCTTAACTTTGTTTTGATTAATATTTTTGAATCTTTCTTTATATACTTATATAATCTTATTTTATTTGTTCACACATATTTTTTGTATATATTCTCAAAATCAAAAATTGTAAAAATCATTTCGGGGTATTACAAATTTCATTATTGTGGAATGAAGAATCTGTTCCATATTTCCCTTTGACGAGAGGTTTTTGCCAAGGTGACCTCCATACTTATTTATCTTGTGTATGGACAAGTTGACATTTATAATTAATGAAAGGGTGCAAAGGAATGAGTGGTTACCAATGAGTTTCATCTCGAGGTCCAACTATATGACATTTCCATTTTACAAATGATATATTGTTATTAGTAAGGCTACAATGAGTTAGAGGCTGTTTGGCTTAGCGATTGAATCGCTTATAAGCTATATAGTATTTTATAGTTTAAGTATTTGGCAATAATAATTAACTTAAAAACTATTATAATAGCATTTTGCAAAAGCTAGTGCCCCCAAGCTTTTGCAAAAAATGCTACTACTTTAACCAACTAATTTACTATTCTACCCTCAAATATTCTCCATATTTACATGCTTGTCCCTGCTATTACATCTTCTCCTCCATTGTTATCTTCTCCCATCATCTTCCCTTCGCTTTTGTTCTGCCATTATCGTCGCCCCTCCTCTATAACCGTTGTCGACATCGCTGTCGTTCAGCTGGGTCGTCTTCCCCACCAGCCGCTGCCCCCATCTTCTCCTCTATTGCCAGTCGTTCGTCGCCCTATCGGCAGCTGTCCGCTGCTGTCCCCACCCTCATCTCCTCCATCCCCATCGCCCACTGTGTGTGTATATATATATATATAAAACAACAATTATATGTATATATAATACATAATAATATATATTATTGTTATATATAACATATATAATACATATAATAATATTAATTAATATATATTTAATAATTATGTATAATTTATCAACATTTAATGATAAAATTTTACATCATTCAACACCATGTCTATTTTAGTCTTTTTGTCAAGTTTTGATAACTTATCAGTTTTTTTAAACTAAACACATAATTATTAATTGATAGGTTAAAAACACATTTATCCAAACACATTATCAAATTAAACACTATCCAACTTTTAACTTAGAAGCTATGAAAAAAAATGCTAAGCCAAACAGCCTCTTAGGCTCATTGCATCAAGGCTACCTTCCACGAATTTAATTTCTTCCTCCTTAGGCCACTTAGTGAACTACACTAAATCCCGTAATGCTATTGCTATAGCAAGTCAATTTGCTAGTCTTAGGGCTCAAACTCATTGTGTGCTCTCTTTTCAGAGATGTATCGGGCATGGGTTACTGAGTCCATGCATAGGTTGTCTTCGTATTGAGCAATATGCTAGCACCTTCGACTCAAGGTGGTTATAAGTTGAATGTGGATGATAGTTGTTTAAGTAATCCTAGTCCTACCTCGAAGGATGGAGGGGTGAGTAATCAGGAGGATTAACGGATTATCTGCTTCGCCTTTGAGCAATTGGTTGTGTTGTTTTTTTAGCTGAATTGCATGCATTGAGGGCAGGGTCTCTGTCAAGACTTGGTCCTAATTATGTTCAACATGGGGGCAGTTCAACACGCCATTTTTAGCTTGGATAATCAACCGTGATTCTAGGATTTTAGTTGCAAGTGATTACTTTTGTGGCTTTCTTTATCTTTTCATTATGTTATGGCTCTCTATTGCAGTTTTTATCTTGTAAAAGCTGTTGAAACTCCTAGTATAAATAGGGGCGTAATCTTGAATAAAGGCATCCAAGAAAAGTTTGCAACCTAATGTTGAAAACAACCTAGTTTAAGCTAGCCAACTTAGCCTACTTTCTCTTCACTGTCAACAGACTAAGAAAGAGAACACTAAGCTCCCTGTTGAATCCCCTTAATTAGCTTCTGACCCCCAAAACCCCTCCAGTTCCCACAATCCAACCACCCAAGAGATGTTCCACCAATTTCAAGATTGCATTCTACGACATATGCAGTAGATGGTCACTGCCATTACCAACTCCCTCAATCGATGACCTGATGAAGAGTCTTCTAATCATCCACGACGACAATGCGAGGTGGCTCCACGACGCTATCACTTGGAGGGCAACAACTAACCAAGAAATGTCAAACTTGAATTTCTCAGGTTTGACGAGATGGAAGACCCAATTATTAATTTGGATCGGGCGCGTCGAGCAGTTCTTCCAATACTATCATCTACTGGATGCAGACAGGGTGGAGTTGGCTTCGTACCACCTAGACGGAGATGCATACCTGTGGCTCCAGATCCATCATGATAAAAACGAACCAATGTCCTAGGAAGAAATGAGGGAAAATCTAAGTGATCATTATGGGCCAACGTAATATGAAGATTTTTATGGCCAACCCACTAAACTCACTCAAATATGTACTGTTAACGAGTATGTCTGCAAGTTTGAGTGTTTATTAGCATGAGTAGGTTATCTTTCCATCAGGCAACAAGTAAGTTGCTTCGTAAGCGGACTCAAGGAACATATACGGGCTGATGTCCAAGCCAATAATTTGCTCACGCTCTCGTCCGCAATCTGTCTAGCCAGGCTCTTTGAAGCCAAAAACCAGTCACAATGCAGGTTGACAGTTCCTAATTACAGCATTACAGCTAAACTAGTAGAAAGAACACTGGAGTTACCACATTTATTCCCACTACACCATCTAGACAGTCTACTGTTGAGAAAGGAGAAGGTTCGCAGGTTCCTATCAAGCGGCTCACTCTCCTGGAAATGCAGGATCCACGGAGCAAGGATCTGTGCTTTAACTGCGACAAGCCATTCACCCCGGGTCACAAGTGCAAAAAACTGTTTTTGATCGACAGTAGCGGCGTCGGTGATGAAAGTGACGAAATTGATGGAGGGGGGTTGGAATATAAATGTTGAGAAATTTGTATTTTAATTTATAGAAAAAATAATTTTAATTTTTTTATAGCAAATTTGGTATATTGATGATTTTCAAAATATTTTTATATAAATCATTTTATATTGAAAATCTTCAGCCTCATATATACTTGTATCTTTCAAAACCAAAGCATTGTTTTGTTGATCAAGGAGTATGAAGCTTATAAAAATATATTTATAAATTAGATAATTTTAGGCTTATATATTTTTATTGTTGGGAAAAAGGCCTTCCTAGTTAGATAATTCAAGAAAATAAAGATGTTGTGGGGGTGCTCTAAATTTTTTTCTAAGTCTTAAGAAATGACCCACGATTCCTTTCTCGAAGAGTCTCTGGGACGATAGCCTCCTGGGCCCCCTAAAGGGTCCCCCGGGAATGGTCTAGCCTCATTCATTTTGTGTAAGTTTGAGGACACGTTTCTGATTTCCCAAACCCAAGTCATCCGGTAGCTGTGAAGCCTCTTCAGGCCACCTGGAGATAGCCATTGGGGTGCTTCAACACTCCCTGAAAGAGTCATCCGTGGGTCCTACTAAGCTCGTTTATAAATATGCGTCTCTTCGAAGGCAAATGGATCTTTTGACCAACTAATTTCTTTCCTGACTCCCTTGAGTCATTCGGCTTTCACGCTATCTTTCTCTACAATTAACCCATCCAGGAAACTACAACACCCTTCCCTTTGGGACACAGAACATATACATGCCACATACTTCTTACATTGGACATTCATATACATACTTTGGATATTTATTCTCTTGGACTGTTGTCTAACTTAGGCATCGGAGGGCCCGTGTGGGGGAGTCTTCCGCATGCCTTTTTGACTGCTCATTTGCTTGCAGACTAAGTCCAAGCCTTGCTTTCTCGAAGATCAAAAGCCCTGCATCCCGAAGACCCATTAGGGCCACTCATCATTGGCTCCCCAAAGGCCCTAGAGACCACCCATCTGGCTCTGACTCGATTTAGTCCCTATTGATCTCGCCAGCAACATCTTAGACCCTTAGCTTAGATGAATTAAGGACTTTATTTTGGTTGATTCAAGACAAATAAATTTAATTGTTGTAGTCCGACAACAACAATTTGGCCCCGTCTTTGGGAATCGAGCAAAAATCCATCACTGACAGGTTGCTTTAAGGGTCAACTATGTAGAGAAGTTGCATTCTCACTTCATCCTATAGTGCCTCCCAATAAGACACGCTCTGAATCCTCCAAGAAGGTATTAGAGAGCTTCTTATAAGGCTTTTCTCCTACTATTATAAGCCTTTTAAGGTCTTTCTCCTACTATTACGCAGGCCCTTGGGAGAAGAGCGCACCTTCCCACCCTGTATCTCTGCTAGGCATCCATGTTCATCAAAGTAGGGATTCGGGCTAGACAAGTGGGAAGTGAGGAGGATGGTTCCCTTATTAATAAAAGCCAAGTTTTGGAGCACATCAATTCTTGAACTTTTATTTGATGGCCAAGGATCGTTCTTCCTAACAATGCCAGCACCTACGGAGGAGTGCTGTTTTGAAGAATAAAGATTGTGAAGGCCTCATCCGTGGGAGAAAAACCTCTTGGGATGTGTCTACAAGAGTATTCTAAGAGCCCAGGAGTGGCTCCCCGGACTTCCCAGCTTAAACGGATATTTTTCCAAGTTTGAGGAGTTCCAAAGACAGAGGATGGCCTACCAACTCAAGTGGAGGCAGGAGTTGTAAAGATGCACGAAGTACTAACAAGAGGAGATTAATTATCAGCATCTTCTACAACGGCTCCACAGATGCCAAACTGTCGATCCAAGAAGACGTCTCTATAGCAACCTTTTTCTTCAACCACCCTTGTCGTAGTCTCAGCCCCTTTTTGCTAGAAGTTCCACCCTGGCTCACTCAAGCCCCCATGCAAGACAAGTTAGGCGATCGACAAACTGAGAAGGCCATAAGCACTTTAAAGGAAGAAAGCCATGCGACATTATTCAAAGACTGGAAGTTAAACTGTCATGCCACAAGCAGAAGTTGCCAAGCAAAGACGTGATTAACTTGAAACAAACTTCTTGTAAATCGAGGATGTAGGTGATTATATGAAACATCAAAAACAAAATGCTACTATGTAAAAGAAATATAGGGTAACATATATATATATATATGTGTATCCTCTGTTTTGCAGCAACTCGATGAAAGATTATGAGCCAAACTGGGAAGCTAATTAGGGGACGAAAACCCTTAGGCTCATCTCCTGTAGTCTCGAATTCAAAAATAGACAATTATGAATAAAAGAGCTTTCAGAAAGGGAACGTCTAAGAAACATTACAAGTTATTTGGTATCCTAACATAAGGACAACTACTCGTTAAAGGCAACCTTTAAGGGCAGACATATGGAAAGGGTCGAACTGCCAAAATAAAAATTGTTCATTGCCACGATCAAAGGAACTTTGCCAAATTATTATCACTGGAACATCATTGTCACAATTATAATCACAGACAAGTCACCAGGCCAAACCGCCAAAGTAAAAATAATTATTCGATCTTTCATACATTGGGCCATAAGAGTTGTGCCCTGATACATCTCTACTTACGGACATAAGCGCTTTGCCAAACAACTAAAACAAAAATAAAAATGTTATCATAGCGGAAGTAGGTGCTCCACCGAACCACTTTGACAAAACATTGTAATTGCGAAAGTACGCGCTTCGTCGAACTTCTTTGACAAAACATTATAATAGCAGAAGTAGGTACTTTCCTGAATCGCTTTGACAAAACATTGTAATTACTAAAGTAGGTGCTCTGCTGAACCACTTCAACAAAACATTGATATTCCAATTGCGAACATAGGTGGCCTAGGGAAAATCCCACTGAACTACCAAAACAAAATCATGGGTGTAGGATATCGAATCGCGTCACCAAAATAAAATGCCTTCAACCATGCTTCGTGCCATTAAGGCCCCTGTCCTATCCACTTAGAATTATTTTATATGGGCCCAATTCATATCCATTTGGATAGTTCCATTGTCTTTGGATGCAAAAACCGGGGTCACTCCCTCTCAATGACTGCTCCACAGGCCTTGTGCATTCTTGCCCCTATTGGTGGAAGGAGCGGAGTTTTAGGAAATCTCCTCTGTTTTGTAGGTCCACCAGTATTCACCTCTTCCACTACACTAGGGCACCTAGAACCATGTACTACTCCTCATGGCTAGACCTTTCCACAAAGGGAATTTATGGGTCGATGTCCTCCCTTCTGCATGGCCCTGGGAAATAGTGGTGACATTCTGACTATAGATGAGACTGGTGGGTCAAAGGCAATCAGTGAACTCAAGCACACGTCTCACACCTAGTAGCAAGTGGCAGTAATGGTACTCCTAGTTGATGTCGATGCAGGATAATTTATATCCTATTCTGGACCTCTGAATATTATATGTCTCAAGGCCAAGTATTTCTCGTTGCCCAAATAGGTATATTGACATCCTTGAAGTTATTTCATTATTTCAATACATTTATATATTATTCAACTGTTTTACTCTCCACAAGTTGGAGGAGGTCAGCCTCCCCATTGCATGGGAGGGCTGGGTTCTCGTTGTGTGCCCATGAATTTGTAGGAACACAGGTACTCAGACCCTACTCAAAAGAAAGGGAACATCTATGTCGGTAACCGTTAAACTATTTTGTTCTCATTTATGCCTCATGCATTCATATAGATCATATGCACGGTAGACTCTTGTTAGTCACTCAAATACTAATCCAATCCCAAAAAGAATGCTCATTGTATTTTGAATTTAATTTTTTTTATTTAAATCACATAATACATAATAATAATTTATATAGAATATATCATAATATATATAATATATAACAATATAAATATAAAATAAACAATAATAAACATTTAATATTGTAATTTACTACTTAATATAAATAAATATAAATAAACAGATTATATTCATTACTTAACAAATATTAACACTAATAAATAACAATTAATCAATATTTTAATAAATATTAACCTTAATAGTTAATCAATTTCTTTCCTTTATATTCAATATTGTAATAAATATAAATAAAAGAAATATTAACATTAACAGAAATATTAACATTAATAACTATTTACTACTTAATAATTAATCAAAGAATACCTATTATGTAAGAAACATTCAATATTGTAATTTAAATCTCAAATAATTAACAACTAAAAATAAAAAATACCTTCAATTCTTGATGAGCTTCGAATGTAAATCACACCAAAATAAAACCACTTTCATGATTTCAATAAGAGTGAGAGTGAGACAGGAGGAGCAAAACAATTAAGAGAAGAAATCAAATTAAAAGCAAAACAGTGAGGAAGAAATTGCAGAGATAAGAGATGGAGAGGAACGAGGGGGAGGGGATGAAGGGAAAATGGGGGGCATTGGGGAAAGTGGGGAAGGGGCAAGTGTCATGAGGAGAGGGAAAGGGGTGGGGGGGCGGGTCAGTGCCTGCTAGAATTAGCGACGGGCACCTGCCAGTCGCTAATTAGCGACGGGCAAGTGCCCGTCGTTGACTCTGGGGCACCTACCCCCCTGCCCAATGCGCATTGGGCAGAGGGGGCGGCAAGTGCCCCAGAATTAGCGATGAGGGCACCTGCCCGTCGCTAATTTCGAATCAGCGACAAGCAGTCTAAGGCCTGCTTGTATGCTATCTAAATGAATTGCTATCGGCCTCCCCTAATAGTTGTAATACCCCATGTTTAGATAAGGCTGCCACGTAATTTTAATAAGTTTAAAATACCAAACAACTGATTTTATAGCAATTTCAGGTACCAAATCAACTGCAGGGAATGCCTCGGAGTGAAATTGTCTAAGGAAAATTATATAGTCTCGACGAACGTATCGAGATAGGATTTATGGTATCGAAAGAAATCGAATTCGGAACGATTTTCGGTACAGCTAAAATACAGCTGCAATTTAGGCTGAAAAACCGAATCGTTGTAGGAGGCTCCCGAAAAAATAACGGAACCCTAGGGGGGCTCTGATTTTGCATAATGAACAACCCTTCAGTGGTTTTGGGATGAAACAACAGCTCAGTAAGGACACTGGGGCGAAATCGTCATTTTCAACTAAGAATTGGATTATTAATTTTGCGTTTTCTATATTAAAATACAAATTAAATTGAGGTTTAAGAGTATAGTTGCAATAAAGAAATTTTCTAGGTCATATTAATAAAATTGAGGATTAATGTTTAATTTTTATATCTATTAATGTAATATATAATATATATATATTAGTATATATATATAGGCGTGCAGTATTTGCGTGTGTAATGGCCGCCCACCCCTCTGCAAATCTAACCCATTCCCTGCAAAAAAAAATCTAAATCTCCAGGCCTTTGCAAGATCTTAGCCACGCCGCTTTGTAAAATTTGGAAAGCTTCGCATGCAATAGGTAATGGCGAGATGATACGGACAGTGAGATGGGGGAGTGTTCGGTCGCCTATAAATGGGCAGTGAGCTTGATCAAAGAAAGGCAGCAAAGTGAATGAGGGTCGAGAGCAATGCAAAAGGGAGATCGAGAGAGAGAGAGAGAGCGAGAGCTAAAGCCAAATGGTGGCTGAAGGAAGCAACAGCAAGCGGCCATGGCCCCGAACAGCAAGCCATGGCCATGGCAGCTCGGTTGAAGGCGAGCAGGGGGGGCATTATAGCATCCAGTAAGGTCGGTGGGGTCATTTGAGGCTCGGGAAGCATCCGGGATGGCGATGGAGACTGAAGGCGACCCAAGTGGCTGCAAGCTCGCGGCGGCAGCCATGGCCGACGCAGTGAGCTAGGCCGCGAGCTTTGCGGCTGGATGTGAGGCAGGAGAGCTGCCCCGATGGCAGCGAGGAAGACGACGCAGGCGATGGCAGCGGGGGCTGGCGGTGGCGGGCAGCCATGCGTGAGTTACAGGAAGCTGCGGGGGAAGAAGGAAGAGAAGAGAAGAAGAAGAAGAAGAAGAAGAAAAGAAAGAAGGAAAGGAGAAGAAAGGAAAAAGGAGTTGCAGAAACAGGGGAGGCGGGAGGAGGAAGAAGAAGGAGGGAAAAGAAAAGAAAGAAAAGAAAAAGGAAGAAAAGAAAAGAAAAAAAAAGAAAAAAATTTCTAGGAAAAAATCTCAAAAATTAGGATTTTAATAATTACTAATATTTCGGAGATTTTAGGCGAAAGAATGGTTCGGGCACGCATACCAAGGAAGTCAAAGATGCTAAGTCAAGGTGAGTAAAATTTTCTAGAAAATTCTAAAAATTCAAGAATATTATTTTATGAATTTTCGTAGTGAAATATTTGAGAAAATATTTTAAAAATATTTAGTTTGGAATTATTAAGAAAAAATAGGAAGAAATAGAGAGAAAATTATAGAAAATGTTAGAAATTATGGAAAAATAGGTTTTAATGTTTATTTAAATAATTGTGGTGATTAGAATGTTTTGAGACATAAGCTGAAGAGACTTGTGCAAATTTTGAGGTTGGCACGCAAATCTAGGTGATGCACGAATTTCGAGGCAAGGCACGGATATCGAGGTAGCCCGATAAGCTCTAGAAGGTAAGTGGTACTTCCCAATTAAAGTTAGTTTATGGAAAATGCTTGGTATATGTTTCTCAAAAATGTTTTCATCATATTGACATACTCTGATATGTACCCATCACGTAAACTGCATACATGACATGACTATGAAATGCATAAATACACGTTGATATCATTGATCACTCACATTTGAGGCCGTAGGGAGTACGAACTAGTACCGCTACTTTACCAAGGGTGCACCCATACACCTCAGTTTCGATAGAGGGGGCCGCTAAAATGGTAGGTAGCATGAGGGGTGCAGTTGACACCTACGAGGTAAGACATTGCATACACACATGACATAGCATTATGTACCCTTACTTAAATGATTCATCATCTAACTTGGATTTTGCCCATGGAATATTCAAACGTTCCAGGTGGAGATTGTAGCAGGTTCGAGGATAAATGAGGCATGAAATAACACTTAGTAGGGTGCATGGAGAATGAAATGTATGTAGCCTATGTATTTAAGTTCTGCTACTTTGAATTCTGAACGCTTTGAGGAATGTTGAATTTATTTATGATTAATGTTAAGATATCAGGTTTCGATCTTTGCTTCCCCATTTGATGTGTATAATGATTCTCTTTCGAGATTAATATATGGGAATTCTGGGACTGATTCGAGGAATGATGTGGTTTAGTTTTAGTGTTTAAAAGAAAAAAATAATTATTGTCCCGAAATTGTCCCAAGTCATAACGCGCCCGGGAAACGGGGCGTTACAATAGTGGTCGTAAATTCATTTTGTAATACCCTACTTTCTTAGGCATGTTATAACTTAGGAAATTTTGATTATATATATATTTTTTATATAACTCATCATGATATAGTTTCAAAATTTCTCTACCACTTGCCTATCATTACTTTACTTATACTCTATATATGTTAGGTTAGGTATTCATCAAAAGTGGAAGCAAAAATCGAACCTCAACATACCTTGAACCCTAATAATATTACATGATCGTTTCAAACATAATCAATATTACAATATTATTCGCCATCAGAACATAAGTCTTTCAACATATTCGGTAACATGACATAAGTTTTTCAACTTGACTTGAAACATAACATGAATTTTTCAACATGACTTGAAAACATAACATAACATGACTGATACATAATTGGATCATCACATAGAAAACTAAATGCAGAAATACTTTATTTGCATCCATAATGCCCTGAGCAGTTACATCTCATCCATTTATGTGCCTTCGCTGCAAACCTCTCGTTGTTGTTCTGCTTCTAGCCGCTGGTCGTTGCTTCGACCCATCGCCCGCGTTGCCATGGCTGACTTCGGCCCAAGCTCTCACGAGCTCTCCCTCTTTCTCTCATTCGGTCTCTTTCTCTCTCGGCTTCTCTCTCTATGTGTTTAAATCTCTGCTTCCCTTTAGCTCTCTATTTCTTCATTTCCTTCTCATCATTTCTTCTATATATTTATATATATATTATACATTAATAACTCTCTAGAATTTTCTCCTCAAATCGCCCTGTCAATTTCTCATCCCAATGCCCACAAAGGGAGCAAAGTTTGCCCCATCACGCGTGCATTTTTATCACCAATTGTCTGCCACTCTTGCCATCACGCGTCACTACAAGAAAAATCGTTTTTAGCGACGGAATTATTGCGTCACTAATTAGCGACGAAAATTCTGTCACTAATTTTTTTAAATATTTTTTTTTAATTTAGCGACAGAAAACTTGTCACTAAATTTAACGACAGAAGTACCCTCGCAAAAAAATAAAAAAATTCAAATTTAGCGACAGTGGCAAGTCCGTCACTAAAAAAATAAAAAAAAATTAAACTTAAGCGACGGGGCCAATACTGTCGTTAAAAAATAAAAAAAATTAAATTAAAAAATTAAACTTCAGCGACGGGGCCAATCCCGTCGCTATAGAATAAGAAAAATTAAATTAAAAAAATTAACTTTAGCGACGGGGACAATCCCCCGTTGCTAAAAAATAAAAAAAATCAATAAAAAAAATTCAAGTTTAGCGATGGGGACAAGTCCGTCACTAAAAAATAGAAAAAATAAATCAACAAATTAAACTTTAGCAACGAGGCCAATCCCGTGGCTAAAAAATAAAAAATAAATAAATAAATAAATTTAAATTTAGTGACGGGGACAAGTTTGTGGCTAAAATATAAAAAAATTCAAATTTAGTGATGGGGACAAGTTTGTGGCTAAAAAATAAAAAAATTCAAATTTAGTGACGGGGGCAAGTTCATCACTAAAAAATAAAAAAAAATAAGTAAAAAAATTAAACTTTAGAGACAAGGTCAATCCCATCGCTAAAAAATAAAGAAAATAAAAAAAATAATTCAAATTTAGCGATGAGGACAACCCAGTCGCTAGAAAATAAAAAAATAATTAAAATTTAGTGACAAGATCAATCCTGTGGCTAAAAAATAAAAAAATAAAATAAATTATTCAAATTTAGCGATGGGGACAACCCTTCTCTAAAAAATAAAATAAATAATTAAAATTTAGGGACACGGTCAATCCCATAGCTAAAAAATGAAAAAAATTAAAATAAATAATTCAAATTTAGCAATCGGGACAACCCAATCGCCAAAAAATAAAAAAAATAATTAAAATTTAGCGACGGGATCAACTCCGTCCCTAAGAAATAAAAAAAATTAAACTTTAGCAATGGGGCCAATCCCGTCGCTAAGAAATAAAAAAAATTAAAAAAAAAGGTTACAAATTTAATTAAAAACTTTACTTTTAAACATAACATAATTTTTCAACGCTAATATAATAATTAATAAAGTTTCATTTAAATTAATAATAAAATAAAATTAAAATTAATATTTATTTCCCTTTACTAACATTAATATTAAAATTAATATCATTAAATAAGTTTGAGAAATTTTGGTATATAAATATAATTTTGAAATTTGGGAGAGAATATTATAAATATATTTTATATACATCAATAAAAAAGAAGACTTCTAAATTGGTTAGCTCGCGCGCGAAACTTGGTCATGAGAGGTTGGGGGTTCGAATCTGGTAGAGAGTTTGCGATAATAGTTTGGAGTAATATTCCAGTGCTACCATGTGGCGAGCAGATCTGCTAAAAAAGTACCCAAAAAATAAATTTAAAATTAAAAATTAGCGACGAGAATGCATTCGTCACAAAAAGGAAAAAAAATATAAATTTAAAATATAAAACTTTAGCGACCGGAACGCATCCATCGCAAAACTTTGGCAATTCGATTCCAAGTGCAACACTTTTAATTATTGCTGAGATTAATATCTCAGTGCTTCCACGCGATGTGCTTATAAGGGGAGGGTAGGAGCTAGCGCGCATTTAATTTTGGAGCATGCACTAAATTTAGCAACGGAATTCATCGCTAAAAAAATAAAAAAATTAAAAACTTTAGCAATGGAATAAATATGTCACAAGAAAAAAAATAAAATAAAAAACTTTTAATTTCAAAACTTAATTTTTACACTTTAAAGATTGTGTAAAAATTTGGAAAAATTTCTAAAATGTGAAATTCAAACTTTAATTTCACATTTTAGTAATTAAATTTATATTGTTGACACAATTTATTTAAATATGAGTTTTTAATTGCAATAACTGAAATTAAATGTTATTTTGATTACATCTATTTACTTTTGTTTATCTTTTTTTTTTACACATTAAATTAGTAAAGTGTTTAAATTAAATTAAAAATACATATATAAAAATAAATTTAACTTAAAAATATAAATAAATAAGTATAATTAAAAAAAATTAAAATAACTGTACAAAAAAATGTAATAGTACATAATTAAAAATTTAGATGTGCCCCATATTCGCATACATTTTTTAAAGATATTGATCTTCATTATTGAGTAATATGTTATCCTTTAGCGACTACCCATATTTTTAAATGAATAATATATAGATAGAATAAAAATAATATCCATGATGTTGAGATGATATGTTTCACTTGTTTTAAATTTCATCATTAACTATATGATGTCACGCTATATAATTCAAGAACTTAGTAATGTTACTGAAATTAACCTTTAACAAAATATTAATAAAAATTTAATGTGAAATTTATAAAATATTTAAATTAAAATTAAAATTTTATTTGAAAATGCAAATTGTCATAGTTAAATATATAATTTATAAAAATTTCAATTAAATTCAAAATTAGTGAGGGAATATTCTGTTTTTAAGTTGTAAATTAATAAAACATGAAATTATAAATTAAATTCAGAATGAGTATGCTAAAAAATATAATTTATTAATTGTAATATCATATATACTAAAAAATATATATTTAATTAGGTAACTATATTTTTTACTATGCTACACTCCAATTAATTGTATAATTGAGCTGAATAATAATTTTTGATAATATTTTTAGTATTTTTAGTGAAAAATATAAAAGTAAGATTGCAAAAATCTTTTTTGCTACTACATAATATTTATATCTTTTTTGCTTCAATCAAAAAAGACAATTAATATGAGAATTAAACTTCTCAGTTACAATATTTCTCAATTGATTGAAGGACTGGAAAATAAATAATAATAATAAATGCAATGTACAATGCTGCACCATCCAAGTATTTATAGTTGACGGTTGAACTGTTGAAGACAGTTGAGCTGCATTAAATGCACTTGGAATAAATAATTACTCTTTAGTGTTTTATTTCTATTACTTTTTTTCCTTATTTGTTTATCTTTTTTACTTATTTTTTAAATTAATGTGAAGTCGTAAAATCAAATATCTATGAAAGAACTATATTAATTTTATTAGTTAAAAAAATATATTAATTTTAAAAAAATTATTTTCCAGCGATGAACAATTATCCGACACTAATTCTCCATCGGCGATGGGTGACTGTCCGTCGCAGATGATTGTTGAGTTTAGTTTCCTCTCAAAAGACTTATCATTTTTAGTTTACAAAATATATGTAATTTAAAACTATAGATTAATTAGTAAAATATTTTATAAAATTAATATTATTTATAACATAAACATTATTAATCATTTAAAAAATAAAAAATACATTTTTATCTCTTCTTCTAGAATTAATAATAAATTTACAAATTCTTAAAAAATATTTTATTTATTTTTAGGTCATTATTTTTAAATAATTTTAATTGATGTATTTCAATTAATTTGTTTTCTCTCTTGATTGTAAAATATTTTTTCTTGATTAGTTTAATGTTGTAAAATTAAATAACTAAAAATTAATTATATTTTAAAGTAGTTAAAAATATATATTTATTTTAAAAATAATATATTAATTTAAATTAATTAATTCAACTAATTTTAATTTAAATAAGATATGTTTAATTTAAAAAATAAAAAATACGTCAGGCAGGTTGCCCGTCGCTGAGTCGAAATTAGCGACAGGCAGGTGCCCCATCGCTAATTCTGGGGCACTTGCCGCCCCCTTTGCCCAATGCGCATTGGGCAGGGGGGTAGGTGCCCCAGAGTCAACAACGGGCACTTACCCGTTGCTAATTAGCGACTGGCAGGCACTGGCTCGCCCCCTCTCCCTCTCCCTCTCCTCATGACACTTGTCTCTTCCCCACTTTCCCCAATGCCCCCCATTTTCCCATCATCCTCTCCCCCTCGTTCCTCTCCATCTCTTATCTCTACAATTCCTTCCTCACTGTTTTGCTCTTAATTTGATTTCTTCTCTTAATTGTTTTGCTCCTCCTGTCTCACTCTCACTCTTATTGAAATCACAAAAGTGGTTTTATTTTGGTGTGATTTACATTCGAAGCTCATCAAGAATTGAAGGTATTTTTTATTTTTAGTTGTTAATTATTTGAGATTTAAATTACAATATTGAATGTTTCTTACATGATAGGTATCCTTTGATTAATTGTTAAGTAGTAAATAGTTATTAATGTTAATATTTCTGTTAATGTTAATATTTCTTTTATTTATATTTATTACAATATTGAATACAAAGGAAAGAAATTGATTAACTATTAAGGTTAATATTTATTATAATATTAATTAATTGTTATTTATTAATGTTAATATTTGTTAAGTAATGAATATAATCTATTTATTTATATTTATTTATGTTAAGTAGTAAATTACAATATTGAATGTTTATTATTGTTTATTTTATATTTATATTGTTATATATTGTAGGTTTTGAACAACCTGATTTCTCGGCCAAACACAGATTAAGCGCGATACACAGTAAACCAAAACTTTAAACCAGAAAAATATAAATGCAAGACACAACGATATACGTGTTCAGATCAATAGATCCTACTCACGATAGAGGCTCCGCCTCTAGTCAATCCACTAGATCTTCAAGTTTACAAACGATTACAAGATCATGAACAGAAAAATAGAAACAGTATTGCAATACAACTGAAAAACAGAATCGAAAAACAAGAAGATCAAGGTAGATATGTTCTATACCGATCTCACGATCAAGACTAAGTATCTGTTCTATCAGTCAATACCTCTCACGCCTTAGGCGATTAAAACACATAGAGATTAAGCAATAACCATTCTTACCGTCAGATCTTACCATGGAAGCAACCAAAGAATCGATTGAAACATAGATCAGAACAAAGGATTCACGAAGAGTGTCTCGCTTCAAGAATCGCCGATTTAGGGTTTTCAGAGAGAGAGCACAAGACAAAATATCAGAATGTTCTGGAGTTTAGGGCATCGAGCTGCCCTTTTATAGCAATGCCAACATGGGTTATTAGGAATGGGCTCAACCAGCAGCACAAGAGGCAACACGAAAATAATATGGGCTCGGCCCATATAAACACAACAGCCCAAAGATATTAATAACATGCAACAGATATATATATTAACATCATATATATAACAACATATAATGAGACATATTTATTTAAATGAAACAAATATAAAATGCATCTCAGCAACATGTAACAGCATGCCAGAAATCTGATAAAATCATTTTGAATCACATAATATCAACATATATTATATATATTAGATTACAAGGAAGATGAGAAATGAATAAAAATAAGTAGATGATATTTTAAATAGAAAAAAAAATTATAAATAAAAAAATATAAGAGTTTTTTGTAATTATTATTTTTAATATAAAAAATAATTATTCAATCTAAAAATATATATAAATTTTATAATGATTTTTTTTCATTTTTAATTTCTTTGTGGATGAAACTATGTTTTTTTGATATTTTTTAATATCCTAAAATATTTTTAAAATTATAGAAATGACTCAAAAACTTTTTTGGGCCTCCTCCAAAATATTTTTGAGCATCAAAATTGAAACCTTACTCATTATATAAATCAAGTTTGTAACGACTAAGCAAGATTTCTTATAAAATCTTGATCGATATTTTTATATTTTTAGTAAACATTTTTTATCTTTATCACAAAGGAGCTCGCTAGTATATCACAAAGGGAAAGAAAAAAATAAAGAAAAATTATGATTTTGACCTGACTTTTCATATATATTCATTACTTCCATATATATAGCATGAAAAGTAATAAATGTTCTAAAAATGTTATTTTCATATTTATGAACATATATTTATATATATCATCTAAACAAATTTTTTTATAAATAATATATGTATACATTGACACAGAGAAAGAATAAGAATAAGAATAAGAATTTTAATTTTTAATAATATATGTATATTAGGTGATTTTGTTTAGTTTTTAAGTCCATGATTAAGCTGAAAGTTTAACCAATATTAATTGGGAAAATTATAATTAAAGAGAAATCAAAACACTAAACATTAGAATTAAAATTAAAACATTAAATGAGGTGAATTCTTGAATGTTTTAATTTAAAATTTATGCTGTGATTTAATTTGTAGCTCAAAAATGATTTAATTTGGAATATGATCATTCAATTCAATGCTCTAGCCTCTGGCACAGTAAGCGCCATAATCAAACATGAAATATTCCATGTTGATCCCACTATAATTGTAATTGCTTGCACAAAATTCATAAATTAAATTATATTTGGCATTAGGTGTGGAGTTGCATTTATGTTAGGCATTAAATGTGAGGCCAAAAATTAATGGTAAAGTTTGAAGAGTTATATAATTTTCTTACATGTCTCATGTTTTGGGATATATAAGATATATAGGGTTTAATTAATATTAAATTTAAATAATAAATTTAATTTTAATTATAAAAAATTATAATTAAATAATAAAAGGGGCCATTTTGGGGGCCTAGGGGGTTCAGTGGGTGGGTGCAAGAGTGTTTTAATAATAAATTATTAATAAATTTTAAATAAAATTTTAATTTTATATTTAGTATTAATTATAAATTTCAATATAGTTAAATAATTTTAGTAGGTAAAAATAAAATTATTTTGCACAATGGGGGTTTTAAATGTATAATCTTAATAAATTTAGATAATAATATATAATTTTAATTAAATTAATAATAATCATAATTAGGGTTTTAAATGTGGTGTGGGGGCTTTGGTTTACACTTAGTGGTTTGGTTAATTATAAATTTGAAATAAAATTAAAATTTGTAAAATAATTTATATTAAATTTTTATTATTATGTTATTAAAATTACTATAAATTTGGTTGTTTAATAATTTTTGTAGGGCCAAATCAATATTTTCTTAATTAATTTAGATATTTTGACTTTAATTTTAATAAAAAAATATTCACAAAATAAATATTTGTGTATTAGTTTTGTTGTTAAGAATATAGCCTAATTTTTTAACTTAATTTTTTATTAAATCTCTTATTATAAATTAAAAGAATTTAATTTTTAAATTTTATTAATTATATTATAAATTAAAAATATTAAATATATATTTTTTAATAATGAATGAGTGGGTTTCAAGATTTAAGCAGGGTTTAACTCTAGGTTTAATGAAATTAATCTTAACAAAATTATACAATAATATATAATTGAAATAAATAAAAACTTGTGGTCTAGTCTAGTTTAATTGTAAAAAATGATTAGTTTAACGATAAATAATATGTTTAAATATAACAGTTCAATGTTGATAATATTGTTGTCGGGTTAGTTATTTATTTAATATAATTTAAAAATTATAACTACAAATATAATATTATTATTTGGTTAAAACTTTTGTTACTTGGTAAAAAATTTAAAATAGTGTATGTCTGAAAGTGCAATTATAAATTACGTTGGTCTGTAGTACTAAAAGATGGTTTTGTGAATTTTCAGGATAGTTTTTTTCGTCATACATATTATTTAATTTAAAATAAAAATTTCGTCGCATCGTAAGTACATTGATAGTAGATGTAACCCAAGAAGGGGTGGGATTATTAGAGAATTTTATGAAGGTGTTGATAACTTTATTCAATTTGCGTCTACCCAAGAAAATTTCATAAGATTAGAAGGAAAGTTAAGATGTTCTTGTATGAAATGCGAGTGTCTAAGGTTTAAATTAGTCAATGAGGTGAAAAGAGATATTTGCAAACATGGATTCATGAAAGATTATTATTATTGGATGCATCATGGTGAAGAAGTGTCTGTTGTGCCTTATTCGGTTGTTGAAAATGAATATTATAGAGAAAACAATTTTAAGGATCAGTTTAATTCCTATGAACAGATGGTAATGGATGCAGCTGGGCCATCGAATGTGCCATATATAATGCAAGATACTGGTAGTGGAAGTGGTTATCAGACTTACAATGTAGATGAAGCATTGAATGAAAATGCACAAGCATTTTATGACATGTTATCTACTGCACAAGCTCCATTGTATCCAAACTGCGAAATAGAAAGTGAACTTTCTACTGAAGTTAGGATGTTGAGTATAAAGTCTAATTACAACATTCCTAAAGGTGGTATAATGAAATCATGCAGTTTATGCATCAAATAATGCCAACTCGTAATCGTGTGCCAACTGATTTTTATCATACTAAAAAATTGGTTTCGCAGCTTGGCCTCGATTATCAAAAGATTGATTGTTGTTCAAATAGATGTATGTTGTATTACAAGGATAACAAATCTGAGATGAGTTATAAGTTTTGCGGTCATCCTCATTTTAAACCTGTAAGAAGTGGAAAAGGAAACTTTAAACAAATTTCTTATAAAAAAATGTGGTATTTACCTCTCATACCAAGACTACAAAGAATATATACTTCTACGGTTATAGCTGCGAGCATGAGATGGCATCATGAAAGTCGGAGGGAGCCTGGTGTATTATCTCACCCGTTTGAAAGAAAGTATGGAAACATTTTGATTAGAAATATCCTAATTTCTCTGCTGATTCTAGAAATGTGAGGTTTAGTCTTTCTACAGATGGATTCACTCCGTATGGTAAATCAGGTCGCCCGTATTCTTCTTGACCAGTCATTGTGATGCCATATAACTTGCCTCCTGGATTATGTTTGAAAAGATAGTTTCTTTTTCTACTGCTATTATTCCAGGTCCATCAAACTCGAAAAACAAGATAGATGTGTTCTTATAGCCTCTAATTGATGAATTTAAATTGTTGTGGTATAAAGGTGTTCTGACTTATGATATATCAACAAAAAATAATTTTTTCATGAAGGCTGCTCTATTGTGGACTGTCAATGATTTTCCTGCATATGGAATGTTATCTGGTTGGATGACATTGCGTAGATTAGCGTGTCCATATTGTATAGAGAAAACTAAAGCTTTTAACCTTAAGTATGGTGGGAAGACGTCATTTTTAACTGTCACAAGCAATTCTTGCCTATGGATCACGCATTCCGGATAAATACAAGTGCATTTAGAAAAAAACAGAGTTGATAATTCTTCTCCACCACCACGGTTAACTAGAGATACTGTTTTTCAGAGAGTATGTAATTTTCCATCTATCCTCTAGCTACAGGACTGTGTGATGCCTGGGTATGGTGTTGAGCACAATTGGACAAAATGAAGTATTTTCTGTGAATTGCCATACTGGAAAGATAATCTGATCCGACATAACTTAAATGTCATGCATATTGAGAAAAATGTTTTTAACAATCTTTTCAATACAATTATGGATTTGAGAGGTAAAACTAAAGATAATACCAAGGCTAGATTGGACCTTAAAGAATATTGTAGGCGGAAAGAACTTGAACTAACAGATCATGGCGGGGGTAAATATTGGAAACCTAAGACTCACTACACGTTCACTAGGGAACAAAAGTTAAGTGTTTTTACGTGGATAAAAGAACTTAAGCTCCCTGATGGATATGCTTCCAGATTAAGTAAGTGAGTTGATATGAGAAATGCAAAGTAATTTAGGTTGAAAAGTCATGATTGTCATGTTCTCATGAAGCGATTACTTCCAACGGTATTTGCAGCATTACTAGATCGAATTTGGAATCCGGTCACTGAGTTATGCCAGTTTTCAAAGACATTTGCTCAACAGTATTGAGAGTTGAACACTTAGATATCATGGAACAAAATATACTCATCATTTTATGCAAATTAGAGCGTGTATTTCCTCCTAGATGGTTTAACCCAATGGAGCATCTCCCAGTACACTTAGTTTACAAAACAAAGGTAGGGGGACCAGTACAATACAGATGGATGTATCCATTTGAAAGGTACGTCTTATATAATTTGAATCGTTTATTTTTAAAGATAATAAAATTATCTTATATTGAGGTGATTTTCGAATGATTTAAGTTCCTCAACACTTTAAAGAAGAAGGTCCTCAATAAAACTCATGTAGAATGATCTATATGTGAGGCATATTTAATTAAGGAGACATCCATATTTGGTTCATATTATTTTGCACCAAGTGTTCCATCAAGAAGAACGAGAGTCCCTCGAAATGACGATGGGGGAGATTCTTCATATCTACAAATTTTTGTGTTCAATTATCCAGGCCGTGTTGCGGGAGCAATGAAAATCAGGTGGATGGATAGAAAAGAGTTTGAAGTCGTCAAATTATATGTCTTATTGAATACTCTGAAGGTCGAATCTTATATCGAGTAAGAATTAAAATTTAAATGAATATATTTATAAGTTCATACTTGGTTCATATTATTTGATTGATATATAAATTTACAAATTTTTCAACATGTACACCAATCTATTGCGTCAGCTATCTTCAAATATCACAGACGCAAAAATAGACAAACAAATCGAGGAACATTTTCCTAAGTGGTTCCATTAGCAAGTATGTTACTTCTTACTAGATAATTTTTTAATTGAATTTTAAAATTACATTAAGTGATTCAAACATTTTCTCAAGTTAATTCGAATACTCAAGTTGTTACAGATCCATTAATTCAAAACTTAGGATGGGGACCGACTCCAAACGTGCGGTACTGGCCAATCTATTTTGTGAACGGATATAAATTTCATACCGTCAAATGGAGTAGTAGTAGATCTATCGAAAATTTTGGTGTTTATGTGCCTGGGACAGGGGTTGGATCCTCAGAGACCTATTATTACGAAATCTTTTTAGATATTATTGAATTGGAATATGCAGACCTACCAATCAAAAGGGTAGTTCTATTCAAATGTGAATGGTATAATCTAAGACCCAAGGGAACCAAAATCCACGAAAAATATGATATTGTCGAGGTTCGATCGTCAAGAATGTATAAGAAATATGATCCTTTCATTTTTGCTCAACAAGCTGAACAAGTGTATTACGCGTTGTACCCCGACACTTCCTGTGATAAACGTGATTGGATGGTTGTTATTAAAACAAAGGCACGACCTACAATAATGGCTCCCAAGGCTAACATGGAAGAACCTTTTTGAGAAGGATGAAATACTAGAACTCCTGCAAATTGATCAAAATAATGACCTTAGAGGTAGTTTACAAGATTTAGATGGGATAGTCGAGGAAATAGATGTTTCAAATATTGTTCAGCAAGAAGAAGATGTTGATGTAGAGGAAGAATCAATATTAGAAGACGACGAAAAAGAGTTATTGTCTGATGACATAGATAATGATGAATTTGTAGAAGAAGATTGATATATTTATGAATATATGTGAATTCAAATATATATGTTATGATATAATGTTTTTTGTATTTTTTAATATCTGTGACCTTGTACGTTTTACCATGTTTTTATGTTTCATGTAAATCTCAAAAATAGATGTCAGGACATTCATCTCTCGAACCAAGCAAGGGTAGGGGTAGTAAGGGTAAAGGAAGACGTCGATCTTATAGGGACACACCTTCCCCAGATCCTAGTAGTGCTGGTTCATAGTCTTCTCCTTCTATTTCCACGCATGTTGTTTCGTCTACTCCTTTATATCCTTAGCCATCACACCCACATGCTTTCGTTCCCATGCCTCAGTTCCAACAAGCATTTCCCTCTATGCCATATCATATGGGTTATACTACAATCCCACCCACATCCCACCCACTTGAGACTGCACCACATTCTATCCCTTATCCTGGGTCTACTTTTCATCCCTTGTGAGGTTCATACCCATACTCATTTATGTCGACACCACATGCACATCCTTCGACATTTTTTCCTGCGCAGAATGTTGAGCCAACTCCATTTGAGCTAGTTAATACCAACCGAGATGATCACCGAGTAGACTTATCGTGCAATCAGAACTATGATCAGTAAATATCTTATATATATATTATTTTTAATTAATTGTTTGTGATTGTTATACACTGAAATACAATTTCTTACTTGATAAATATTGGTTTTACAGTTTTTTCCCTGAGATTTGCCCACCAGGTATACAATCAAAGATTTGGAAGAGACAGTACACTGAAGCTTGACTTCATTGGGATGACGTGCCTGAATTAACACGACGGATGTGACTGGACGAATTTAGCGCAAGTCTAATTGTAATTCTTAATTATAGAAAATTTTAATTTAAAATTTTATACATATTTATTCATTTTTAATTTCTTGTAGAATGAGTTTAAGTGGCAACCCGATGAGAGTGATCGTATATGGATCACTTGGAATAAATCTGGTCGGAGAAGTTTTAGAAATAATTTAAACAAAATTAAAAGAGGTGCATATAAGGGTGAGTGGATGGATCCGATAGTGCGGCAAGCATTACAGGCCAAGTGGGATAAAGACGAATACAAGAAGCAAGTAAAACAAAACAAAAAGAATCGCACTTCGGAGATTGGTGGGTTAGTCCACACAGGCGGATCCATTCCTTTCACAGAGAGCTGAAGAATGATGGTAATTATTTTTTTTCTTAAATGTAAATTTTATAAATTTATATAATGGTTTATATTATTTTTTATTTACTTCATATATTTGTCATGCAGGCAAAGGAATTAAACCACAAGCCCAAAGAATTTGATATTTTTAAGAGAACCCACACTCAGAAGGATGATCAAGGACAAGAAATGTGAGTTGATAATAGATCAAAGGCCGTCGCGGTAATTGTATTTTGTACAATTTAATTAATATTATAATTTAATAATTTTTTTTATTAATTGACAACGTTAATGTTTTAATTTATATATATAGGAGGCGTTTGAGAGATTAATTGCAGAGGCATCTTCAGCATCAACCGGCGGTAGTGAGTCGTCCTCTCCAACTATAGTCGATGAACGTTAAATTTTTTATCAGACTGTCTCTGATAGGAACAAGAAAGGTCGTGTCTATGGTCTCGATTCTCAAGGTAGGAAGTCCTTCCTAGTTGGATCTGATAGCAGTTCTAGTGGTTCATATGGGTTATTGTCGAAATTAGAACAAATGAGATTGAGGGTCACCTAGATGAATGGGGAGTTACATTCCGCTCAAAGCCAAGTGGTCGAGGTGCAAAATCAACTGCATTCCACCTAGTCTCAGATGGACGAGGAGTTGCATATTTCTCGAACTGAGGTGACAAAGGTGAGAAATGAGAATGTGCAGCTGCGTCAGTGGCAGCAACAGATGATGGCATGACAGGAGTAGATAAATAGACAAATGATGGCGTTACAACTTTGCTCGTCTTATCAGCAACCTGGACCGTCGATTCAACCAGGACCGAGTAATCAGGAACAAAATGATGATGATTGTAATGATGGTGATTGTAAATGAATATTTATGAATATTTATAAATTAATCAGTTTGACTTATAAATTCAGTTTTATTATTTTATGAATTAATCAGTTTGACTTACAAATATTTATGAATATTTATGATGATTATATGAATTTTTATTTTTAATTTATATTTAATTAATTAAAATAAATTGTTAATTATCATCAATTTCATTTATATATAAATTTTATTTTAAATAAATATAAAATATAAAAAATTTGAATAATAATTAAATATGAATTTTTTTATATTTAAATTTTAATTTTTTTATAATTTTATTTTTTATTTACGTTTAAAATTTTTATTTTTATTTTATCTTTTAAATTTATTTATTTAGGAAATATTTTTTATTTTGTTTTTTAATATTTAAAAAAATATTTATAGAAATTATAAAAAAATTATTTTTTATTTATGTTTAATTTTTTTTTCTTTATTCTAAAAAAAATAGCGACGAGTAAACAACCCGTCGCTGAATTTATATTATTTTTTTTGTACGGAAGCTTATCAGCGACGGATAATTTTTCTCATCGCTGATCAGAGACGGATAAGGGATCTATCGCTGATCAGTGACTAGTAGGGTACCCGTCACTGATCAGCGACGGCAGGCCACTTGTCGCTGATTTCGTCGCAAAAAATTTGTCGTTGCTATACCTGTCACTAAAATTTAGTGATGCCAACTTTAGCGACGGATAGACCCTCGTCGCTAAAACATTTAGAGACAAATTTTGATGTTTTAGCGACGGAAATTTCTGTTGCTAAAACTCTAATTTTTTGTAGTGCGTGCATAACTATAAATATGTATCTATCACTATATATGTTACTCATAATAATAGAATAATTACGTATTTAAATCCCAATTTTGTCTCTATTTCACCTGTGAAATTCTCTAATTGCAATTACACCATTAAACGTCAAATTAATTTGCATTACGATACCGAAAATTCAAATTTAATAACTCATGGCTTACTCGATAAGGACGATTTCATCCCTGCGCCCACACCGGACCCTTGTTTCATCTCAAAACCACTTCAGGGTTGATCCATACAAAAAATTAAAGCCTCCTTAGGGTTTACTTCTCAGGAGTCCCCTACGATGATTCAGTTTTTTCAGCCTGAATCGAAGTTATATTTTAGTTGTACCAAAAATCGTCTCAATTTTGATTTATTTTAATATTATAAATCCTATCTCAGAACGTTCATCGAGACTATATATTTTCCTTAAACATTTACACTCTGGGACATTCCTTACAATTGATTCGGTACTTATAACTATAAGAAATTATACTTAAAGCCCCTAATCTTTTGATAACTTCACCTATGACCCAAGTTAAAATTACTCTTGAGCCCTTTAAAAAAATTGGGATATTACACATTTCCTCTAGGACCTCTTGGTCTCCATGAATTTTGGATACAATAAGATCATACGCAGCCTTTGGTGGCCTTGCCTCTTAAAATTGAGGGTCTCATTCGTAGGGAAATGGTAATATCAGTAGGAGGTTGTTCAAAATCCATTTTACCTCAAAAAGTTAACTTTATGAGCAAAGAGTCTTCCGAAGGATCAGAATCTCCGGGATCGAGAACAATAAAAGGCCTACTCAACAAGAGTCTTTGGGAAGCTCCATATGACTTTAGCTCTTCGGGGAAGAAAGTATAGCCTATCTGGGACCACCTCTAATTTATAGTCATGGCCATCGGTAGGTTAAGCATCGCGAGTCCCTCAGAATTTTCCCTTGATGAGCCATCAAGCACCCACATTTATTTTACTCTTCCCTTCGCCTTTTAGCCCAAGAGTTGGGAGTTATTGTTGTGAGGTGCCTTAAAATTTTCTCAAGTCCTAAAAAATCACCCGATGATTTCTTTCTTGAAAATTCTCCATGATGATAGCCTCATGGACTCCCTGAAGGGTCCCTTGGGAACGATTTGGCCTCATTCATTTTATATAAGTCTGAGAACACCTTTTTGGTCTCTCGGACCCAAGTCATCCAATGGCTCTGAATCCTCTTTGGGCCACCTAGAGATAACCATCGGGGTGCTTCACCCCGACATCTCTAGGCCCTCTGGCCTTCTTTATGCACTCCCTAGAAGAGTCATCTATGGGTCTCACTGAGCTCGCCTATAAATATGCTCCCATTCGAAGTTAAATGGATCTTTTGGCCGACTGATTTCTCTCCTAACTCTCTTAAGTCATCCAGCCATCACGCTATCTCTCTCTCTACAACCCATCCAGGAAACTACACACCTCTCATTCTGGGACACAGTACATATACATGCCATATACGTCTTACATTGGAAATTCATATACATACTATCTCGGATTATTGTCTGATTTAGGCATCGAATGGCCAACGTGGGGGAGTTTTTCGCGTGCCTTTTTGACTTCTCCTTTGCTTACAGCCTAAGTTCAAGCCCTGCTTCACGAAGACCCATTGGGGCCACTCATCATTATCTCCCTAAAAACCTTTCTGGACTTCCTATCCCGAAGGCCCCAAAGACCACCCATCTAGCTCTGACATAGTTTAGTCCAAATTGACCTTACCAGCAACATCTCAGACCCTTAGCTCTGGTGAAGGACTTTACTTTTGCTAATTCCATACAAATAAATTTAATTGTTATAGTTTGGAAAAACAAATGAAAATTAGATGAAAAAAAAAGATCCAATTACACTCAAACACAAAAGATTTTTACCTAAAAAACCTTAAGAAAGAGAAAACCCACGGTTGTCAGGACGATAGAGAAAAATATCACTATGTAGTAAAGTTTACAATTACAAAACTCAACATTCTCTCTCTAAACCTAAATCCTAATTACACCTAATTCCTACCTCTCACTGGTCTCTCACAAGTAATTTGTTCTCCTTCATGGAATAATAATAAAGCATCATATTTATAATTTGTTTCCTTGCTCACCAAGGCTAAGTTTTCTTGCCTAACAAGTAGTGGAAACTAACTAGAAAATAGAATCACAAACTAAACAGGAAACCAATATTAAGAATAGGAAAGTAACTTATTATGAAATCATCGAGACTAATTAGGAATGGGAGTTGAAAATCCCAATACTTATATTCTTCAAAATAGTAAAATATGATTTTATAGTGATCGAGCTTGATGTAAAATGTTTGAGAAAATATTTTTGAAAATCAGCTAAGTATGAAAAGCTTTTGTTCAACTAAGTATATGTATTTATGAAGCTTTTGAATGCAAAGTATTCAAGTATTCTTTTAATGCTTCTACATTTGTTTTCAATATAAAACAATTTTTTATTTAATCAAGTACTATTTTTCAAAATAATCAAGTATTAAATTAAGTCAATCGATTATCTTAAAAACCTACTCGAGTATGTTATTATAAAATCCATGTTTCTTAAAATTAAATCGGGTATGGTACTTTGTATAATCAAGTATTGATTCTTCATACTTGAGTAAGCTTTTTGATAAAATTTAGTATCTTTATAGCCAAGAAATATGAACATATTTTTAATCGAGTAATACTCAATGTGACTTTTAAATTAGTCGATTATGTGTTTTAGTAAAATCTATCGAGTAAAGACTATTTTTAAATCGAGTATCAAATTTTCAAGTATATCCTTAGTTGAGTATATATTTTTCATCAATCAACTAAAATATTTTTTTAATCGAGTATCTACAAATATTAGTCAAGTAAAGGTTAAATGAAATCTGGCTAAGTTTTTGTGCTTAATTTTAATCAAGTATCAGTTATCTCTACTCGAGTATATGCTTGTGCTAGTCAAGTAAGCTTAACTTGGTAGTCAAGTACTTAATGCAAAGTCTTCATGATTTCTGAGTCAGTCGAGTAATGATTTAGTCATACTCGAGTGAGACTTCTATATATTCAATTACATGAGATATCCAATTGTGTATGCTTATATACTAGTCGAGTATCTTTAGGACTTACTCGAGTAACTGGTATCTAATTTCAAATTTTATAGTTGTTACTCAGAAAACAAAAGATGATAGTTTAATCGTTAGAGTTTTAATTCTTTATTCTATGAAGTCTAAACTCATTCTCACTTTAAAAAAAAAAAAAAAACCTATTCTCTTATATAAAAAAGATAAATATGATTATGTATAAGATGCTAAATGCTTATCTTAATGATATGCACATGATTTTAACAAATTTGACCATTATTGATCAAATAAAAAAGAAGTTGTGAGCGTGTGCAGGTTTCAATGCTCAAGAAAAAGTTTTGAGCTTCTATAAAAGGCCAAAGTGCTTCAAAGAGATTAATGTTGATGTTATGGCTGCGACTAATAGATATTATAGCTTTTGTTCGAGCAACACAAAGACAACCTAAGCCTTGCAAGCCTTATTCTTTTCAGGTCAATTCCTAAACGCTTGAGTGAGACATCTTCGTATTTATCCTCACTACAAGAAAAAAGGGATTTAGCGACAGATTTTTAGCGACGGACATTTCCATCGCCATTTTGCCACGGAATAGCAATGGATTAAAATTTTTTTATTTTGAGAATTAACAACAGATTTTAGCGACGGAAAAACTTTTCGTAGCTAAAAAAATAATAATTTTTTAGCGACGAAAAAAATAATCCGTCGAGAATCGTTAAATTTTAATAATAATAAAAAAACAAACAAAAAAAATTATATAGCGACGGAATTTATTTCTGTCACTAAATTTAGTGACGAAAAATAAATTTCGTCACAAAATTTAAAAATAAAAAATTAATTTTAATATTAATTTAAACAATTAAAATAAAATTTTAATTTTAATTTTTTTATTATTAAAATTTAGTGACGGAATTTATTTTTCGTCGCTAAATTTTATAAAAAAATTTAAAATTAAAATTAATTTAAATAAAAAAAATTAAAGTTAGCGACGGATCGTCCAAATCCGTCGCTTTAATTTTTATTTTTTTTATTCAATTAATTTATAAATATTTAAATTTGGGATGAATATTTAAATATATAAATATTTAAATTTTATAAAAAAAATAAATATACCTTTAAACATGAAATGAATATAAAAAATTAATTTATAAAATTTAAATAAATATATTAATATTAAAAATCATAATATTGCTAAATTCTAACTATATCAATTAATATATTTCATGTGTATAAAATAAAAAATATATTAAATGTATAATAATTAATTATTTGTAATATTTATTAAATGTGTACAAAATATAAACAAACACTACATTTGAAAAATAAATAAAAAGTTTAAAAATCATAATATTATTGAGATTTTCTTTATTTTAAATTTTAAAAATCATAAAAATAAAACAATATTGAGGGATTACATTATATAAGAAGGTGTCTAGTAGTTATTTGTCAATTTCTTTTTCTTTATAAATAAGAGAATTTTTTGCTAAACTAAAAAGTTTAAAACCATAATATATAGATGATATTGTGTCTTATACTATCTAATATACAATTAAATATGTCACTATCTAATATATAGACATTGTAACACAATTAAATATACAATTAAATCATTCATAATAAACAACTAAGGAAGTGAAATGTGTTGATTAGAATAATAGAGTATCAAGATAAGTTCGGAATGATTTTCAGACGAAGATATGGAATGGTTTTTCCCCTTAATAGTTATACTATAAAAAAATTATAGGGGTTAATTTTTGTTTTTAAAGTTTAAGTGTTATGTATAAAACATTAATGTTGACCAAGAAAAAAATAAATATATCTCTTTATTATTTGTACTCTTTAATTTTGTCTCTGAGTTATAGATGAAATTCAGCAATTTGAAATTCGTTTAGTATAATTTTTATTTATAGAAAAAATTAATTTTTTAAGATAACAAACTATTAATAAATAATTCAATATATAAAATTAATTTATTATAATTATTCAATTTATAATATAATTAAATTTTTAGATAATTAAAATAAGATTTTATTTAAATTATTTAAAAATAAAATTTTATTTAAATTACATTATTTTTATCAATTAAATAATTATTTCTATTATTTTTATAAATTATATTATTTTTATTTAATTAATAAATATTAAAAAAAAAATCCAAGAGGCGGGAAACTCCCTGCCTCTTTCTTAACCAAATCCCTCCTCCTTCTCCCTTCCCCCCAAAAAATCCTAAGTCCCCCCTCTCCCAAATCTCTAACCCTTTCTGTCTCTCTAGCTTCTCGCCCTCGCCCTCGCCCCCGCTTTCGCTCACTGCCTCGCCTTCCTCCCGCTCTCGCTCGCAGCCTCGCCCTCTCTCTCACTGTCTCGCCATCGTTTTCTCGCTCTCGCTCTCGGTCGTTGCTTCGCCCTCGCTCGACCTCGCCTCTCATTTGCTATCTCGCTCTCGCTCGCGGCCTTGCCCTCGCTCTCGCTCTCCCTTGCTGCTTTGCCCTCGCCCTCGATGTCTCTTCATCGCTCTCTCGCTCTCGCTCTCGGTCGCTGCTTTGCCCTCTCTCGCAGCCTCGCCCTCGCCCTCGCTATCTCGCCATCGCTCTCGCTCGCGACTCACCCTCGCTCGCTGCCCCTCGCCCTAGCTCGTGTCTCTCGCTTGCAGCCCCTCGCCCTCGCCCAGGTTAATTTTTTTTTTTTAGATATTTATTTTACTTTTTATTTTTAAAATTTGTTTGCAGCTCAGTTAAATTTAAGTAAATTTGAAGTGTTTTCAAATGTTTTGGATGTTTATTTTTTTAGATATTTATTTTACTTTTTATTTTTTAGAAGTTTTTTGCTGTTCATATATTTTGTATAATCAAGTTCTTTTTTTTGTGTTTTATTTTATTTATTTATATATTTTATTTATTTTTAGTCAATTATTAGAAATGTTTGTTAGTATTCTAATTTTATTCTGTTTTTGATTATATTTAAAGTTTAAATATTTAAGTATTAATTAATTATCTTCTTTTTTAATAATTTTATGTTTGTCAGATTGTAGTGTAAATATTTTTTTATTTTTTAATTATTATTATTATTTTTTATCTTTATTTTTTGATTTATAAATATGCTTTAGCGACGGAATATTCCGTGGTTAAAATAAATTTTAATTTTTTTATAATTTTTTTTAAAAATAGCGACGAAAATTTCCATTGATAAATTTAAAAAAAAATACATTTAGAGACGAGAATTTTTCCGTCGCTAATCCGTCGCTAAATTGGCGACAGATCTGTCGCAAAAAAATATAGCGACGATTGTTTCAGCGACAGAAAAAATTTGTCGCTAATCCGTAGCTAAATTGATTTAGCGACGAATTTTTGGATTTAGCGACGGAAATATTCTGTTGTTGAAATCCGAAATTCTTGTAGTGTCTACACTATAAACAATTATCTAGTGAGATTTCATATTTATCTTTCTAAACTAGATTTAGGATAAGAGTGTCGAGTGATTTTTTCATTCACATTATTGTAACTCTCTTTTTTTCAAGAGAATACTTGATGATATCATTGTATAATCTTATACATTTTTCTTGAGAAATCTTTTCACATATTTTGTAAAACTTGTAAAAGATTATGCTTGCGCCTTGAAAGGCAGTGTCTTGATTGTGCCTGAGCCAAGTGTGAAAAAATCTCATGTAAAAGTTATGCCTGATTCTTTAAAAGATAGTGGTTGTGACTTAGCCTAGAATGAAAAAGTCTAATGTAAAGGTTACAGTTGCTCCTGTAAAATCTAGGGTTTCTATTTAGCCCGTTAAAATTGAATATTATAGTTGAACTTGTAAAAATTATGTATGGGTTATAGTTGAGCCCTAAAAACTAAATCCCTTAGTGGAAGGTTTCAAAATCCTTAGTAAGGAGCTAAGGTAGTGGACTAAGTAGTTGGTCAAACCACTCAAAATCTGTTGTGTCCATGGTGTTTGTTTTCTATGTTCATGTTGTTTGATTTTGTTATTTACGTTTCAACAGCATCATTTTTCATTTCCCATTCAAATGTTTTCTCATTCATAAAAATAGTTCATAGCATTACCTCTTTTAAATGTCATTCAAATGTTTTTATGGTTAGAATCATCTTAAAAAACATACCGCTTCACATTTTGTATTTATTTCACATTCAATTTTCATAAGACATTTCTTATATTCTATGCTATGTACTCGCATGATATTTTAGTCATCATTAGTCACTTCTATAGTGGTTCTTATTGCATGTACAAAAGTCTTTCATACATCAAGTTTTCATTGCATATATAGAAGATTTTCAAATCTATCTAGATACACATTTATTTGATGCACACACTTTGACTACATGTGTTTCAAAATGACTATTCTTATTACAAAATAGTTTCCTAAAGTTCTTCCTTACATGCATATGTCCTCATACTAATATTTTCATATACATCAAATGATTAAAGTTTCTTATAATAACCTTCACGAAAAATCTATTATGTTGCATATTCATTCACACATATTTTATTCGCTACTGCAAAGGTTTTTCAGTTTAAGAAAAATGTTATTATCAAGTATAACTTTACCCCATCATATTTCAAATATTTACATTATTTCTTAAAAAGTAGTTAAAACATCCAATTCACCTCCCGTGATCTTTCAAAGAAGTTAATAAAGAGGAAGCTCCCGGAATATCACTACATGCAATCTGTGGTTCCACCACGCCACAACCATAAGGGTCATTGCTCAGATTAAAGGACAACTTGTATTAACATTGATCAATTTCAAAAGTACACATAATTTTCTAAGTGTCACTGTAAGGAAAAAATTGGGCATACAAGGTTGCAAACATATTGAAATCAAGGTTGTGGCAACAAACAGTGAGAAAATATGTGGACGTTAAAATGGTCTTGGGAGGACACACTTTTTCAATGGACTTCTATCTTCTTCCTCTAGGCGAGAGTGAGGTGTTGTTAGGCATCTAATGGCTCCAAACACTTGGGCCTATTTTGGTGGAATTTCGAGAAAATGCAAATGAAGTTCCAAGTTACTAGAAAAGATATTATATTGTAAGGCCACAACCACAGCTACTCCAAGGAGGAGTCTTGGCCGAAATTCCAGAAAAATCTCCAAAAATCTAGAGGCCAAGGCACGCTACTTCAGATTTTTCTGTACGAAGGGTGAGGAGACCCAGGTGCATAGGCAGACCATGGAAAACATATAACAACATCGAGACTAGAATGATCTCTTTGCTGAGTTCAACGACCTCGTCCAAAAGCCCAAAGGCTTACCTCCAATTTGTAAGATGAACCATGCTATTGTACTAGAACTAGATGTGTGACTAGTCTGTGTTAAACCATATCATTATCCCCAATTTCAAAAAATTGAGATCGAAAGGCTTGTTAAAGGGATGCTCAAAGATGGAATCATTCAAGTCAGTAAAAGTCCCTGTTAGTCACCGGTACTATTGGCAAAAAAGGATGGTAGTTGGCAATTCTGTGTAGATTACCGAGCTCTAAATCTCATCATAGTTAAAGATAAATTTCCAATTCCCATTATCGATGAATTATTAGATGAACTACATGGCGCTAAGTTTTTCAAAAAACTCAACCTTTGATTAGGATACCATAAAATATTGTTGAGTCATTTGTTATGTTTTGATTTGATGAGAAGATGTTTGTTGATGATGATGAATAAAACAACATATTAAGAGACATAAGATGATAGAAGAAATAATCAATCCTGGTAATCAATCTAGTATATCAATCTTTTAATCGAGTATATGTCCATGTTACTCAAATAATATATCTTTAATCATTCAAGTCAGAAAGTTTGTTCTTTCAATCAAGTATAAAGTTTTATATAATCGAGTAACATTTTTAAAGTCAATCTTTTAATCAAGTAAAATTGTTATATGACTCTTATCATTGAAATAAGCCTTAAAGCCAAATCAAATAAGTCCTATGACTCCTATCATTTTAATCGAGTAAAGATTATTTGTAATCGAGTAAGGTAAATATATTTAAAAGATAATTGATTATAAGCTATAGTATATTCGAGTAAGTATAAATTATACTTGACCCAAATATAGTTTGTACTTATACATAATGCAAGTTTCTAACAAAGCAAAATTAATCAAGTACTTAAAATTTGTAATCGAGTATATATCTTCCAAAAATTTGTTAAGCCTTAGGTAATTTGATGTAATCGAGTACTTGAATTTGTAATCGATTAAAAGTTTAGTTATACTCAACTAAATCGAGCTTTCCAATCAAATAAGCTTTACAATTTTTGTTGCAAAATTTTTAATCGAGTATAAGCAATTTGTAATCAAGTAAATCAGAAAAATAGTCGAATACAAAAATTTTATACTCGATTAAACATACAACTTAGTCGATTAAACGACAATTTGTAATCAAGTAATATTTGGTAAATTTTAAAATTTATAGCCATTATAGAGTATTAAATGCACTCATTCTTTACTTTTCAAAACACATTAAAAGTTGATGGATATATATTTTTTAAAAAAATTGTGCATAAAATTTGATGTTCTAACTAATTTGTGAGATGTCGTACAAACAAAAAATGACAGTTAAAACACAGAGAACATTCTCTATTCAAGACATTCCAGTTGAAGCATTAAAGATCAAAACACTATATAAAGGGGTTGAGTCTAAAGAAAAAGCAGCTAATGAGAAATTGACTTATCCAAGTTCTAAAGCTTTCAAAGTGTGCTTCATTGCTCGTGATCTTTCAAAAGAAAAGAGAGATTGTGCTTTCCATTCTTATCTGCATATATCTTTGTATACCCAAGAGAAGCGTTTATTTTCCTGTTTCACTTAAAACCTTTTGTTGTATGTTTTATTATCACTTTTATTGTAAAGTTGTAAAGGTTAAACTTAATCCTTATAAAAAGCATTGGTTGTGGCTGACCTAGTTGTAAAAGCTATTTGTTGTAAAGGTTTGTAGTTAAACTTGTGCAAAAGCTACCAAAAGTAAGTTTGGATTGATTAAATCCTTGGTTATGGGCCAAAATAGTGAAATAGTCAAATTGATGAACCACTCTAAATTTCTCATGTGCTACAATCTTTCATTTTTACATTGCTTGATTTAAAAAAAAAAAGGTGAAAGCTTAACTGCCCCCTTCCTAAACTAACTTGGTTTTACAAATACGAATGAAGCTCAGAGAGATTGAGAAAACGGCTTTCTAAACACACAACAACAATTACAAATTCCTAGTAATGTCATTTTGTCTTTCAAATGCCCCTTTGACATTCCAAGCACTCATGAATGAGGTATTCTGGCATTATTTACGTCAATTCATTTTGATATTCTTTGATGATATTCCAATTTATAGTAAGAGCTGGGATGAGCACATAAGCCATGTTTCCTTGGTGTTTTCAATCTTGCAAAGTCATCACTTATATATGTTAAAGAAAGAAAAGTGTAGTTTCTGCCAACTTAAGGTGCAATACTTAGGCCATATTATTACCGAAGCTGGGGTGATTATTGACCCTTCCAAGATCACAACAGTTCTTGAGTGGCCAATCCCAACCACAATGAGAGCTTTACATGGGTTCATGGGGTTTACTAGTTACTATCGAAAGTTTGTGGAGAATTATAGGTCTATTGCAGCCCCGCTTACTGCACTACTGAAGAAAGACTCATTCTAGTGGAATAATTCTGCTAGCTACTCCTTTGATGACCTCAAAAAGGCCCCAATACTTGTTCTTCCATATTTTTCACAACCCTTTATCGTTGAATGTATCGCATTAGGCATGGGCGTTAGGGTAATTTTGATGCAAAATCTATGAGCTTCAGCTTTTTTTGGCTTGGCCTTGCACTGACAACATTTGATCACCCTCCACATATGAAAAAGAGATTATGGCTTTGGTTTTGGCAATTAGGAAGTGGCGAGCTTATCTTTTGGGGCACCGTTTTATCGTAAGAATGGATCATCGGAGCCTTAAATATTTGTGGGAGCCGCAAATTGTCACGGACGCACAACAAAAATGGTTAGTAAAACTTATGGGATTCGATTTCATTATCGAATATAAGCAGAGGCGTGAAAATAAGGCTACCAATGCACTATCTCGACAAATGGAGGAGGTTGAGGTTCATGCCATTAATCATCCGGTTCCGCAGTGGTTAGATGTAAGAAAATAATGAACATCCAGAACTTTAACGATTGCATTAAGAGTTATGCTATTGGTATAGAATAACTTTTACAGATTGGTTTATAGGAGGGAGAAATTGACCATTTTACTCCTGTATGAATTTAATTATTTTGGCCTTATGTAAAATTTCTCTCTCCCCCCAAAATCTGTCGAATGCCAAACATAACTTGATATCTCTTCCTCTTTCAGTGGTTTTTCAAGAAGGCCTCTCACTGATCAACACATTTAGTAGTTTCAACTTTCAAATTGCATTATTTTACAGCCTGCATCATTCTGAGAAAACGAATGTGGAAGAAGATTCTGGAGAGAAGAAAGCCATGATTTTTTTTGTTAGTTTGTGAAGAAAATGCCAGAAAATTTGAAGGAAAATCCAAGACAAGAGGAGATAAATTTGGAAAGAATTTTCTATGATGAAAAAGATTTTCCTTTTGTCCTTTCTCTTTCTCTCATTTCTCCAATTGGAAATCAAACAAAAGTCCAACCAAAAATCCATAATCTTCTCCTCAGGCCAATCTACACAAAACAAAATATAATCACTTTGAATAACTAATTTCTGCATTGAAGCAGAGTAAGAACTAGAGAGAGAACTTGAAGAAGTTTGAATTCAATAATGATAGTTAGGTTTTATACAAGAAAATTAGATGAAATAAAGAGCGAATGCAGTCCAAAAAAAAGGGAAAAAAAAACCCAGAAAAACCAAACCCAAATGAATCTCAAATTAGCTTTACCTTAACTTGACAAAGTCTCACATTCTAGAGATAGAAACAGGGTTCTTCAAGAACAGAGAGAGAGAAAGAGAGAGACAGAGAGAGAGAGAAACTTCCAAACCCAAAGCTAGCCACCAGAGCAATGGCTTCTTAAGACAAAGACAATCTTGAAGAGGAAGCCGTCGACGAACCAAAGCTGGAAGCTGAGTTTCTTCCACCGGAGGTTGGAGCTTTTAAACCACCACTGCGACAAGCCCTTCTTCCCCAGCCACTTGAAGATGAACGATCCCAGCTTCTTCTCCATTCTTCTGTCTCTCTCTTTTCATTTAGATGAGATTCACCTTTGAATATATCGTGATAAATTGCTTTACTTTACATCTGAGATATCGCTAATTTATCATGATATCTCGTCCCTGTAAGCATTCTGTAAAAATGCTTCTGTACAAATAGCACAACTCTTGCATTAATTGCACAAGGAAGACGGAACACTCGACCAATGGAAAATGAAAGATGATGTTCTCTACTTTAAGGAAAGAATTTATCTTCCTTCCAATTCCGCTCTTGTTCCTATCATCACCCAAGCCTTCCACAACAGTGCACATGAAGTGTTTAATAAAACTTTACAGCATCGCAATGAAGAATTCTACTGGAAGAACATGATCTCATAGCTTAAATGACACAGGACAAAAGCAAAAACAAGGAAAATAAAAGTATTGTTTGTAGCGCACAAACAGACATTGGTCGATTATTGTTCAAACGGACGAGAAAACCGCTTGGAATCCACCAAGAAAAAGAAATCCAATTGGAATCCACCAAGAAACGAAATCTGAAATTTTATTGAATGGAAAAGTTGATTACAAACACTAACTTCTAGGTATATTTATAATGTTTGACTAATCTAAATCTAACTAGTACTTGTAAATAAAATCCAACTAGAAGCTTAATTCCAAATCCAACTAGAATCCTAATTCCAACTAGACTCCTAATAGAAATAAAATCATAATCAACCTAAAACAAGGAAATATTAAAACAAATAAGCATAACAAAAATATTAAAATAAATAAACATAATATAAATAGTAAAACGAAACCCTTAAATGAAGTCTTTGATCTGCTCCGCATCATTCCCTGCCACTTCAAAAAAAACTCGACCTCGAGTTATAGTCTGGATAGAGTGGCTCATCATCCTCATGGAACTCATACAGGTTTTCCACGTTGAAGGTACTGAAAATTTCCATGGAGGCTGGAAAATCGAGAATGTAGGCATTGTTGTTGATCTGCTTCAGTACTTTGAAAGGGTCATATTTCCTGGGCTTCAACTTGTTGTAGGTACCAATGGGAAACCTCTCTTTCCTCAGAAACACCATTACTGAATCTCTTTCCTAAAATTGTTTATTCCAACGGTGAGCATCTATCGCTACCTTATACTTTGAATTCTTCTTTTCCAACTTTTGTTTGACTTTCTCACGGATAGCAATCACATCTTCAGCCAAGTGTTCAATGGCCATACTTTTGCCATGACCTTGGGGTAGCTTCACCAAATTGACAACATGGTTGGGAACTTCAATGTACATGATAGCAAATGGTGCCCAACCTGTGGCTGTATGAACTTCACTATTGTATCTCAACCTAAGGCAACACTTAATCCCATTGTTTTGGCTTATCTCCACATATGCTCCGAATCATATTCCCTAGAGTGCGGTTAATGACCTTGGTCTGACCATCTGTTTGCGAATGAGCAGTGTTGCTTCTGTTTAACTTTGTCCCAAACAACTTCCACTATGTAATCCAAAAGTGTCCTGGAAATTTTGTGTCTCAATCAAAAGTAATTGATTTGGGAACTCCATGCAATCGCACAACCTCCCTGAAAAGTAGCTTAGCAATATTCGATGCATCAGAGGTTTTTCGACAAGCGATAAAGTGGGTCATCTTGGAAAACTTGTTAATCACCACAAAAACTAAATCTACTCCCCTTTGAGTCCATGGTAATCCCAATACAAAATCCATGGCGAGATCTTGTTAAATGCCATTAGGAATAGGAAGTGGCATGTACAACTCAGTATTCTAGACTTAACCCTTCGCAACCTGACAAGTGTAACACTTTCGGACTATAGTGCCAACATCCCACCTCAATTGGGGCCAATAATATCTCTCCTCTATACTGGCTATGGTTTTATCATGCCCCAAATGTCCGCTCAAACCTCTACCATACAAATCCTGGATCAACTTATCACGCAAGGATGAGATATGAGTACAAAGTTGATTTCCCTTAAACAAATAGCCATCATTGACATGGAAATCTTCCATTAGTTCGCGATTCACACACTTGTCCCAAATTTTCCCAAAGTCATCATCATCCTTATATAATTCCTTCAAGCACTCAAACCCAACAATTTCTTGGGAAAGTGTGATCAACAAAGAGGCCCTCCGGCTAAGGGCATCGACAACTCGATTCGAACTCCCGGATTTGTGCTTGATCACAAAAGGAAACTTCTGTAAAAAGGTCACCCATCAAGCATGCATCTTATTGACATTTTTCTGTCTGTTAATAAACTTTAGGGCTTGGTGATCAGTAAACAATACAAATTCCTTTTGCACAAGGTAGTGTTCCCATTGCTTCAAGGCTCTCACGACTGCATAGAATTCTTGGTCATATGTACTCCATTTCTACCTGGCATCGCTCAATTTTTCAAAAAAGAAAGCCACATATCTCTTTTCTTGGGAGAGTACTACCCCAACACCTACACCACTAGCATCGCATTCAACCTCGAATACTTTGTCAAAACTTGGTAAGACTAGTACTAGAGCGGTGCATAATTTATCCTTGATGAGGGCGAAGCTCTTATCTTATTCCTCTCTCAAACTGAATCGTCCCTTCTTCAAACACTCAGTAAGTGAAGCTACAATGGTGCTGAAATGTCAAATGAATCATCTATAGAAAGTGGCTAAACCATGGAAACTTCTCACATCTGACATTGATTTTGGAGTTGGCCAATCTCGAATTGTCTTTGTCTTCTTCTCATCCACCCATATACCATTCTCACCAACCACATAACCCAAGAAAAAATGTTTATTGGTGTAGAATGTACACTTCTTCAGGTTGATGTAAAGATGATTTTCTTTTAGCACGTCCAGGACTTGCTTGAAATGATTTAGATGTTCTCCTTTGGTCTTGTTGTGGATGAGAATATAGTCAAAATACACAACAACAAAAGAGCCAATGAAAGGTTTAAATACCTGGTTCATTAATCTCATGAAGGTGCTTGGAGCATTGGTTAATTCGAAAGGCATTACCAACCATTCGTAGAGTCTATCTTTGCTCTTGAATGCAGTTTTCCACTTGTCTCCAGGCTAAAATGAAGTCTTTGATCTACTCCACATCATCCTGATGCAAGATAAAAGTGAAAACAAGGAAAATAAAAGTCTTGTTCGTAACGCACGAATGGGCGTTGCTCGATTATCGTTTGAACGAACAAGAAAACAGCTTGGAATCCACTAAGAAAAGAAATATAAAATTTTATTAAATGGAAAAGTTGATTACAAACACTAACTTCTCTGTATATATTTATATTGTTTGGGTAATCCAAATCTAACTAGTACTTGTAAATAAAATTCAACTAGAATCTTAATTCCAAATCCAATTAGAATTCTAATTCCAATTAGAATCCTAATGGAAATAAAATCCTAATCAACCTAAAATAAGGAAATATTAAAACAAATAAACATACTAAAAATATTAAAATAAATAAAAAAATATAAATATTAAAATGGAACCCTTAAATGAAGTCTTCGATCTGCTCCGCATCATTAAAGATTTTATTCGGCAATATGATATTTGTCAGATGAACAAGGTGGGTGGATCAGTCTGCTCCAGGAGGCCTGTTGCAACCGCTCCCTATTCCTACTCAGGTGTGGTAGGACATTGCTATTGATTTTATTGATGGGTTGCCGAAGTCACATGGAAAGACCTCTATTTTGGTCATAATAGATCGATTGTCAAAGATAGCTCATTTTGTAAGTCTGACTCATCCCTACACAGCCAAGCCCATAGCTCTATATTTTTTTAGCACATTTTAAAGCTTCATGGTCTTCCCCAATCCATTGTATGTGATAGAGATCATGTTTTTACAAGCCTTTTTTTAGGGAACTATTCAAACTGCAAGGCACATATTTTTAGTTTAGCTTCTCATATCATCCGCAAACTAATGGACAAAGCAAAGAGGTGAACCAGACTTCAGAAATGTCTCTATGTTATTTTATGGGTGCTAAGTCACGTGAATGGGCTCTATGGCTTCTTTGGGTAGAGTATTGTTACAATACTAGTCAACACTCCACCACCAAAACAACTCCCTTTGAGATTGTGTATGGACGACCACCTTCATCTTTGCTTTCCTACGTGCCTAGGCTGGCTGCTTCTCTAGAAGTCGGGGCCGCACTGCAAGAATGTGACCAAGACTTGCTTAAGGAGCTTGCAACAAGTTTTTTTTTCTGTTGGGTAACCATAGAATGTTGTCGGTAGGGCTGAAACTTAAGGTAGACATTATCTCCAATTGCAAACTCACGCTCTGTGTGTCTCGAATAGCCATTTAAAATCATTGACTAGATTGGAACAGTAGCCTATAATTTAGATTTACCACCTGGTTCGAAAATTCACAATTTATTTCATGTTGCATTGCTTAAGAAGTGTGTAAGGTCAACTGCTACCTTGAACACAAGAGCTACCAACTGTTGATACCGACACTGGCGAAATTCTCCTTTCAGTACAAGAAATAGAGCGATATAGACTCTGTTATAACAAACCAAATAACTTAGTTCGGTGGACTGGATTGCCCAAACAAGATTCTACATGGTTAGATTATTTCCAACTTGACCACTGGCAACATCGTTCTTGCAGACAAGAAAATCATTAAGGAGGGAGGATTCAAGACTTGGTCCTAATTCTGTTTGGCATCGGTGTTAATTTTTCTTGACATGGGACCAGTTCAACACACCATTTTTAGCTTGGATGATCAACCGTGATTCTAGGATTTAAGTTGTAATTGATTACACTACAAAAAATGTGATGATTAACTACGAATTCATAAGTGACAAATAAAATTTTATCACCAATACTTTATCATTAGTGACGAAACATTAATTTCATCACCAATCATAGAATCATTTAGATGTTCAATGACGAATGTTAAGCTTTAGTCACTAATGCTCTAAAATATTAAGATGACAATGTTTTGTTCTTCTTAAATTGATTATAGGTTATAACAGCAATGACACTAGGTGGACATAATCTAAGGCAGAAAAAAATACAAGGGATAAATGTTCAATCATCAACTATCACAATTAGCATAAATTGTCAACATGAATCTAATCCAAATGTAAAGGTAAACAATTGTTATTCTTGAATTATTCATTTTAGATAATTATATGTTATATATAATTGTTAAAGTATTCTATTGCCACTAGTGGGCATGTTCTTCGTCAAAAGACTATAAATGGGACAACATTATAATCCAATTCTGATAGAGTATAGGGATATAATGAGCAAGAATCCATTGTTCCTACTACAAACTGCTTAAAGAATGGTAAACTCCACTTTTGTATAAGAGTTTATTTATCTTATTTTGTGTACTTAATTGTTCTATGGTTAAGTCATTTATATGTTATACTTAATTGTTACAATATAATATTGCCACTAGATGGACATATTCATTGCTAAAAAGCTATACGTGAGACAATAATGCAATCCATTTCTATTGCATTTCTAACGGAGTAGAGGAATCCAATGTACAAGAGTCTATCATTCCTATTACAAAATCTTCAGAGAATGGTAAATTTTATTTTCATATAACAATTTATTTATCTTACTTTTATGTACTTAATTGATCTATGGTTAACATACAACTTCAAGATTGTTGAAAATTTAGTTAAAATGATTGTATGTTTCTAGTTGGTTGAAAATCTAATTATAGGTTATTTCAATTATAGAAAATGACCAATAAAACTTACAATCATACATTGGATAAATTGTTTCAATGTTTTCAACTTCATACAACTAATAAGTTTTAGGAGATTAGGAATACTTGTCTTATTCAAAGATCTATTATTACTTTTTCTTTTGCATTTATTATTGTCTTTGTTTTTTGATTGAAGAAAATTTTCTTATCCAAAGGATTATATTTTATATGACTATCTAACACTATCATTATTGATGTCTAATTATTATTATTAAGTTGTAAATTATTTTTTCCTTGCTTTTGTAGATTCCAATTTTAAAAAACAAGTACCTAGAAAAGCAAGAGGAATTGGCCTTCAAAAAATTGGTTTGTTTGATGCAATAATAATAGGAGTTGATTTGATTGCAATAGGTATATATTTCTACTCTTCCTATTTAATATATATTTTCTTGTGTCTTTACTTGAGTTATTAATTTCAAATGATTTAAGTCATTTATATTTTTTTACAGGTTAATTAGATGATTGACACTCAAGATGGTAGAGGGATGGATAAGCATTATTTTTTATTTGATGACTTGTTTATTTATAAAATATAGTAGTGACAAAAGTGGTCATAAAATATTAAGACAAAAAAGTTATATAATAAGATATAATATAAATAGTGACAAAAGGACGTGTCTTAAAATGTAAGGTAATTAGTGACATAATATTTTGTCATAAAATATGATGCAAATAGTGATGATGGAATTTGTTATAAAATATAAAGTAATTTTGTGACAAAAAGTGTTGTCATAAAATAAAAATAGTTTGCGACAAAAGAATTTCGTCTTAACATAAAAATTAATAGCAACGGAAAAAATTGTCATAAAATATAAAGTATTCTGCGACAAAAATTTGTCACCAAAACAAATAAAACCCTAACTTTAGTGACAAAACTAAAATACATATAGCTACAAAATAAATAGTAGCTAATTAGAATTTCATCATCAAATAGCCTCACTTAAGGTCTTTTATTTGTTTCTTTAGTGACAAAATATGATTTTTGCCAACAATATATCAACTATTTTATGACAATACTTTTTTGCTATTCACCTTCGACAATGAGAATAATTTGTCACCTTTTCTTAATGTTTGGTGACGAAATCATTATTCGTCACTCAATATCTTTAGCAACGTGCTTTTAGGAATGAAAGATCGACGAAATATTTTTTGTCGACCCTAAACATTTTTAGTGACAAAATGCTACTATTAGGTGACAAAATTTCGTACCTAAATGTCAAATTTCTTGTAATGTTACTTTTGTGTCTTTGTTTATCTTTTCATTTTGTTATGGCTCCCTGTGGCAGTATTTATCTTGTAAAAGTTGTTGAAACTCCTAGTAAATAGGGGTGTAATCTTGAATAAAGGCATCCAAGCAAAAGTTTATAACCCAGTGATCAAAACAACCTGGTTTAAGCAAGCCAACTTAGCCAACTTTCTCTTCAGTACTGTCAACCGACTAAGAAAGAACACTAAGCTCCCTGTTTCATTCCGCTTGCGTGATAGTCTCATAATGTGTTTGGGAGCATGGCCTTTGCGTCCTTGAAGTTAATTCAAGTTTGCTGGCAGCGATTCATGTCCCAAGGGAAGGGAAGGGAAGGGAAGGGAGTGATGCCTGGCCTCTAACTCGTCTATATGCAAGCGTGATTGGGAATATCCACACGTTACTTCAACGTCAGCGGGGTTGTTTGACCTCTCATGCTTTGCGCAAAACCAACTTTTTTAGGCGATGTTTTAGCTTATCATCAAATAAGATTTCAGATTCTGAAGTTTCCGCCCACCGAAGTCCTGACTTACTTGAAAGTGGATTGATGTGAAACCCAAATCTCTAAAAATCCATTTTCCTGTACATGATGACCCTTTTGTCTTTACAAACTCAAAAACCCTTCATGATCTCCACCATATATTCTCTTCCAACAGGCAACAAGTGCAGAACAACTACCCGGTAAATGGAAAATTATTTGAATAAAGGGAGGGCCCACCTACCCTCCATCACTGGACCAAGGTTTACAGGCTTGGTTCTCTTCTCTTGCGTAAGGTTTAGTTCTTTAGTGCATTTTGCCCATGGTGGGAGTCTTTTGTATGAAATGAAAGTTATGTTAGCCTCAAAAACATAATAGTAATAATTTGTAAATAGAATAAAACCATTTTAACAGTTTTATTTCTAAAAAAATGATGAAAAATTTACCAGTATTATATTATTTTAATTTACTTTTTATTTCTTTAAATTAGAGTTTAAAAAGATAGAATATTTTCAGCCACTCAGCATTTATTTTGACGAGCCACTAATGATAACATATCATCACTAGACATCTAATTCTGCAAATCTAACTCTGCGGAGCTCCATACGTCCCCAGAAGTAGAATCTCATAGCTCCATTGGGCTCCTCTCACTGTTCTTGTGTGTCTGCTTTTTGTTCCGCTCAACTATTAATTTTTTAGGTATCTCTCCAATAAACACTGTACATATATTAATATATTAATTCATAAATCATCTCTCACTGTTGGTATGTACTGTACGAATAAACGCTGCACATATACAATAACTCATAAATCATCCCTCTGCTGGCTTTGCAGGCTTTGTGCTTATAATTTTATTATTAGTAAAAGAAAATGCTACAATATTGAAGTCTGCATTGTCGGCCACCAAAGAAATAGAAAAAGGCCATTCTCAAAAAGGCAATAAAATAGAAATATAGGTATAGAACTGTGGTCTGTGGGTTCTCTTGACAAAACCAAACCAAGGGCGGAGCCAAGTGAGGTCCAACCGGGGCTTCTTTTTTTATATATTATTTTTAATTTAAATTCAACTCCCAAAATCAATTCAAAGTTATTGTATTAAAATTTATTTCAAATAAGTTAAATGGTCCAAATTCATTAATTCCTTAATTTTAATCCATTTCATTTTTAAATTTATCTCATGTCTTGCTTTCTTTCCCAAATTTTCACCGAATTTTCTTTCTTTCGATTGTTAATGTTATAATTGAAAGAGTATTTTTTACAATAAATATTTTGAAGAATTGATTGCGTAATAAAATTCGAGACTAATGGATGAATGATAATTTAATTGTGTATGTTGAAAATGATATATTGAATAAAATTAATAATGAAGTCATTATACGACGTTCAAAATATAAAAAGTCGTAAAGAATAATTGTAAAAAAAAAATTATTTTAATATTATCATTATTCTCTTATTTTTAAAATTATATTTTTTATATTTAAGTTGAATCAAAATTATGCTCCACCGTAGACAAAACTTATATATTTTATAATTTACTTTACTAATAATTCTGAATCGAATGCAAGCCAACTAAACTGCCACGTTCTGGATTTTCTGGTCAATTTTTAGGTGCCGTACCGAGCTGTCAAACCCATTATATATTTATGCCTATATCAGTTGAAGCCAAATCGGATGGAAAACTAGAACAATTCATACCATATGTTCCAACACTCTTAAAGGTGGGTCTTTGTTCATCAGATCTCCAAGTGATGTGTATATATATCTGTCTATATACACTCATTTGCTAGCTCTGTGTAATTGGTGCTCTCCAGCAAAGCTGTGTTTCTATGTATTCTTTGGCAGACAAACAATAATACATGATAATCATATAGGGGGTTAAGATATTATCCTCCAAAAATATACAAGTTGCAAGGCAACAGCATAATTAAAAAGCTGACTTCCATATGTGATTGTGATGTTAGTTGCTTCGGATTCTTTTGAACTCGCATCTTCTATTCAAATAATAAAATAAAATAAAAACGTTATATGAATATAACAGAAGAACTTCACATCAGATATAAGTGATTTTTGGTTTGTGTTCAGGCAACAGGACCTCATCTAGGACGCTATGTCTACGGCCCATTAACTGGAAAACGGACACAAGCTAGGCCTCATTCCAATGTGCAGCGGGTCCAAGCCAAATATTTTTGTTTGGCTTAGTGGAACCCTTCCTTTCTATCAAGTCCCTGCAGCCTACATCATTTGTGAAATGGGAATTAAGTGTTTCCTGCGTTCTTGGGCTATCTTTGGATGAGAACATAAAATAAGAGGGGAAGGGCAATGGTGATTCCGAGGGGTTTCCAATCCCCCTCTCCATCCCTCTTTATTTCTTTAAAAGGAGATAAATGTGTTGATCTCACTAAAATTCGACAGTGTTTCTTCTTGACAAAGGGATGGTCAGAGGCGAGCCTACAACGATAAGGGATAGGCCCTAGCGATCGATCGATCGAGGAGGGGTGGCTGACACCTGCAAGCACTCCAACGCTCGAGTAAGGGAATAGAAGAATTAGAAAAATAACATAATATCAATAGGTCAGAGAGAATAATATATCTTGGCTCTAAAGAGAGAACATTCATATAAGATGAGGAAAGATCCTCCTGCATATATGCGTCATGTGTTTACAGGTAATGAGATTGAGTATCTAGCGCCAGTAGAGATTCCCAAGTGATAGCATAGTGACGGGACTCTCATTAATATAAATGGAATCTGTCATTAATAAGAATGGGATCTGCCATAAATGAAGATGGATTTCAACGAGCGCACGGATACTCAATATAGGGTTGTAATGATGCTGTTGCACACTGGCGCAAGGTCAAGGTCAGGCCAAGATTGGGCCATGCGAGCTGGACTGAGAGATGGCCCGAGATTAAGCTGGAACGAAACGGTCCAAGCAGCAAGCAGCTTGGTTTTCTGTAGAGTCACATGGGTTCCAATGGAGGTCAGGATGATGTAATCTTTAGTTAAGCATCTCTGGAAATCATTTCTGTTTTTGTACAAATTTTTAGAACTATCAAACTTCTTCTTTTGCGTGCTTTTTGAAATACATTTTACCAAAATAATTTCCAAACCTAGTTGAATAATCCCGTTGTCAAAGGCCCATGAGCCAGCACCCAGTGAGTATGGACTTGAACTGTGGGCTGTGGCCTGATCTTAAGACACTTGTTCAAAGCCCAACAAATTGTGATAATTTTGCGGGCTGGGCAAGCTGACCTAATCTGGCGAATCCTTCACTGAACCCAACCGACACAAATTATCTTTATTTTTCTTATTTTGGTAAGCACCACATATTCATTTTTCTCAATTAAGAGTCTTTTTTTATGTTTATATGAAAAACAATTATAAATATCTAAGTCAAAGTTCAAACACACAACTTTCCAGTTGTTATAAGATAAGATGATAAGATGTTACTCATCATTTAAATTTATTGTGTCATAAGCAAATGCTCACTAAAACTTCTAGAATCTAAAATAATATTTTGGGCTAAAATGCATAAATTTTTCATATATGGGAGGTCCTACACAAACGCCCAGACAAGATAACTCTAACATATGAAAATTACTCTGAAAAAATAATTAATTATTCATAAAAAAATTTAATTTTGAAATGATTTTAGAATATTATGATAAATATCATTCATAAGAAATAAATGACATCCATAACAATCTTAGTCATTAAGATTAATCAAGATAAACATTATTTATAAAAATCTTAATTCTATTACACTAAAGATTATTTCATATTTCTCTATAAATAAGTAGTAACTCATTCTTGAAAAAATACAATGTCCTTTCTAATATTGATTTTAATATAATTTTTTTATTATATTTAATATCTGACTTAAAAATCAGAGTGTTTATCTCTGTGCCCTCTGATTATTTTTTTATTTTTATAGATTTAGATAGTTTGACAATGACGTTTTTAATTAAATAAATTTATTATTATATTCAGACAACAATAAAATTGTTTTTAAAAATCTGCTCTTAAAATATCAGGACAAACCCACAATCTAACAACACTAAATCTGAACCTTAATTAAACCGCAATTCTAAGCGACATAAATGGGGAAACTAAGATGGGGCACCAAACAAATTGATTTGAACTATATATATATATATATATATATTTATAGCTTTTGAGTAGCAGTGATTAGATGCAGCAACGGTCGCATTAATCAATGAATACATATATATATGGAATCGCTTTTAAGAAGTGAATAGGAGGAAGAGAGATAACAAAAAGTCAAATCGCTTTTATATTAAAAGCAAACAAAGGGATGGTGCATCAGCATCAATTGAAACATGATTGAACTGTGCCTCTGCCTCAAAGCACATATATATCGATGGCCATCGCATCCATCGCTTGCTGTTTCACAACTCTACCAAACGGACAAATTGGCAACGCTTTCAGTCAATATAGCTAGCTGCCTACCTTTCTCTTCTCTTCAGCAACACAACCGCCCGCTTCCTATTTATTCGCGACGAACAATTCATAATTAACTTAAAATAAATGAACATAATCGTTTTTAATTTATTTTTTAAAAAATATTTTTAATCATTTAAATAAATTAATTAAAATTTATAATCACTTTTTTTTAAGGAAGCTACCTAAATTGAAAATGTGGCAAAATTAAAACTGGTTGAGTCAAAACTTAAATAAAATGATATATTTGTAAAATTAGTTAGTAGACCCAAAATTGATATAGTGACTATAAAATATAATTAATTTATTTAAGTAACTGAAAACTTTTTAAAACAAATTTTTCTTTTGCCTCTATTCCTCATTTTGTTGTTTATTTTCTACTTCTATACATTGGAGAATGCTTATTTTTGCTTTTTTGTTTTTTTCCCTAAATTATAATTCCTAAAATAAAAATAAATATAGCATCTTACTGCATTTAATTTTGAACATGGTATAGGAAAATCAGTAAAAATATTCATGCATTAGTAGCCTGTTGTTGGCATTTGGTGTTTACAACTTAGATTTTGAGATTGTTTCAAATAAGAATAAATGTTGATGTAACGATGACTCTATCAAGGGTGGATCCAAAAATTTATGTTGGGAGAGATTAAATTTTTTTTTTTAACATGTAAAATTATACATTATAGATTTTGAGATGGGTTATAATTTTTTTAAGACTAATTTATTATAAAAAAAAATTAATATAAAATTAATTTTAATTGTGAGCTGCAGAGCAGCTCAAGCGTAGCTCCACCCCTAAACTCTATTGAATATAAATCGTAAATGTTAGTGAAAATATTGTGGAATCAAGCGACGAGGGCCCACAAGAGAGGACATTCCAAGTGTTAGTGAAAATCTATATATTTTTAATTTAAGTATATTTCCATGTATGCAGGCATGTGCACATATTAGCATTGGCTTAAAAATATTTCTGACCCTAGTTAAGAGTTATTTTGGTGGTCATTTAATAATATAAATAAATATTTAAAATTATTTTTTACTTATTTAATAATATAAATAAGTAAAAAATATAAAGAATTTATAGTCACATCCTGTAAAATAAAAAGTAATTGATTTATTTTTATTTTTTTCTTTAATGTCCAAGCTAGTATGGATTCTCTAGACAAAATTTTTATTATCCAAAAAGTTATTTTATTAAATTGTCCTCTAAATATATTATTTTTTTATTGTATTACTAATTTATATTTTATTATTCATTGTTTAATATTAAAAAATGATATATGGAGTTGAGGAGTTTGGTGTTATTTAAATGACATATCGTTATCTAATATTAAAAAATTAACCTTAAACTTAAAAAATTTGAGAGTTTGATTATTTAAATTGGATAACAAAATGAATAAAACATAAATTTAAATAAAAAATATCATAAAATAAAATTTTAGAAGATAAGAGGAGAGAGATTTTGTTCACCCTTTAACAGGGTGATGGGTGATGGTCACCTCACTATTTTTATGAGGATAAAAAATAATAGAATGACATGAAATAATTTTTAATTATTATTTTATTATTTTTTACTTTTATAAAAATAGTGAAGGTGACCGTTAAAGGGCGAACAAAATCGTACTCAGACAAGAGGGCTCATTTATTTTAGCACTCCTCGTTTTTTGGCCCCTATACATAGGCATTCATGGCCTAGAGGCAGCCATGGTACATATATATGTCTTTAAATGTATGTATGTTTATGTAGATAGGTGCACGTAGAGCAGCGGGAGATTCAATGAACGGCAAATGAATGAAGAGTGGGAGAGATTTAAGGGAAAGGTTGAGTGCCGGTGGTGGCTTGCGCTTGCGTGCGACCAAATGCAAAACAGCAACCTCAAATAGACAGTTGGAGTTGGGGACGCACGAGTCCTGTGTGGGTCCCGTTCCTAGTGTTCAGGCTATTGATTTTGAGACTTCCTTTGGATACGTACCTTTCATATTTTCTCTTCCACTCAACCAACCTCAACTAGTTTGCATGAAATTTATTAATTGTCGGTTTATTTTTTTATTATTATATTAAAACCAATATTGTGAATTACTTATCCTAATAGCATTTATGTTTAAGAAACATGTCTAGTAAATTAATTATACACCTTTTAAATATTTCATCATTTGGTTTTAAAATCTTATTAATATTTTATATTTTTTAAATTAGTCTCTAATTTTTTTTAATTATTTAAGAAATATTTTTTATTATTAATGATATTAAATAAATTAATCATATGGCCTTTAAATTTTATTTTTCACTAAATCAGTCTTCAAACACTCTTGAATTAATGGACAAGTACCCCTATATAAGAAATGACGTTGGTAAAGATAAATTAATTTAAAATTGTTTTTAATATCTAATTAATTAAATTAAATTTAATGCAAAAATTAAAAAAAGAAAAAATATTGAATATGGCTGGATAGATTCATAGTTGACAGCTAGTCTCCCCCTTCTATCTCTCTCTAGGTTTGATAAAAGCCTAAAACCTATTCATTTGGTTGAAGATGACAATCGGTTCATTTTATTTTTTATTTTTTATTAAATTTGACATAATTTTATTTAATTAAATAAAGATTAGGGATAATTTTGCCTTAAATTAGTTTAATTAACTTCATTTTTAAAGATGATGTGTGGTGACCATTTTTGAAAAATTTAAGAATTAATTTAATGAAAAATAAAATTGAACCTGAGTACCAGAGCCAAAGACCTATATTTATTTTAAGGAGTGCATGATTAATTTATTTTACAATGCTATTAATGGAGGTGTGTCATAACTAATTTTAGATAATTTAAAGATTAATTAAATGAATTTTAAAATTTAGAGAATATCTAAATTGAAGAACTAAAATTCAAAAAAAGTATGTGCAATTCCAAATTTACCCTAATAATAATTACAAGTTTTCTACATCAATTTTGCAAACTATCTATATTTATATACATGTCTTTTGTGGGCATTGTTTTTGTATCAATGTTCTACAAGTAATATGCTTAAAACACTCATGGCTTCACCTTTAAGGGTTATAATAGGTTTTTTTTTTTTTATAGAAAAGTAACGACATTAGATTTAGTATTTAGTGATTTTATTAAAATCATATATCATTACCTAACAAATTGAACTAATAAATCTTATGGGAGAGTGTCGTACGATGGAGATGGAGATGGAGATGGAGTTGGAGTTGGTAAACTTATTGATGAAGGGCCATTCATTTTTGAGTAATTTTTATAATTGTTTTTAAAAAATAATTATTATATGACACGTATTTTATTTATTAGATAGTGTAACGTGTCATGTTCTCTTCTCCTTCGTTTGAAGGTGTTACTTACGTCATGAATGCTTTACTCCATGACTCGAGAATCTTAAGATCATAGAACCCGTTGACGATTTTATTTGACAATTTTTAAGGGTGATGGACTGAGAATTTTACTCACTCCAATACAATCCCTAATAAATATACATAGACATATTTTTTAATTTACATAATATTCTAATGCTCAGTACTATTTTCTTTCTGAATGCTAAATTGATCTGAAGAATATTAAAGAAGACAGCTCCACTCTTACAAAAATCTAGCAATCCAACGCTTAGTGTGCGTCATCAGTATTAAAGAAACAATGGTTCGAGTCTAAAAGAAATAATAGCATGAAAAATGAGAATTGAAAGCTTGAGGGTTCTAATTGCGTGCCACATCATCATGCGATCACCTCTTTGTAGATTCCACGATTAATTTTGGAAGGTGCAACCTCATGTGATGGTGACTTAGGTTAGTGATTTTTTTTTTCTATTTTAGTGAGGGATTTTCTTCATTAAAGATATGGTCAATCTTTTTCTTTTATATATATATATATATATATTGAGAATTGTTGAGACAATATCAATATGACACATGCCAATATGCACAATGGCCATGTCACATCATGTTCTCATAAGAAAAGAAAAGGAAAGTTATACTAATTATTCTTGAGCTTTGTCAAAATCAAAAGGACCTCCCCTTTAATTTAAGAGATTACAGAGAATTTTTTTTTTAAATTAAAACTTGTTTTAACTAATATATTTATTACTAAACATTTAAATATTTATCCATCTTCTTCCTGCCTTGTCTTTTTCTCTCTCTCTCTCTCTCTCTTTCAATAATGATAATAACAATGCTTATGATCCTCCCCCTCTCGTCAAGAACCCAAGTGAAATAATTGCCTTGGGTTCTTTGATTAGAAAAATCCATTTGATTTCTCACTCCTTTTTCTTTTCCCTTTCTCTTGCTCTCTTTGTCTTTGTCTCTCTCCTCTTCCCTCTTCTTCCATCAGGGGAACCCAACATGTGTTGGAATTGAATCTGAACCCTAGCTATAGCCCTCAGCTAGGATTCTGACTTAGAGCGATGGCCACTAGAGGTTTCCTTTTTGTTGGAATTTTACTACAAATGATAGAGATGGAGGAGAGGAGGGAAGAAAGGGAAGAGATGGGAGAGAAAATTAAAAGGTTACGTAATTATTATAATAATTCTATCTTGATATTTAATAAAGAATAAAAAGATATTGTAATCATGTCAAAAGTAGTCATGAATAGCTAATGTATTTTATCTTATCTGAAAAGAAATTATATATGATTTGACTGTTGTTTTGTGAGCTGTTTTTCTCTAGTACAAACTGGAGATACTTTGCGGAGAAGATTGTCTAGGAAATAGTAATGGTTAGGTAGCCTTACACTTCAAAGCTAACTTTTAGAAAATTAATTAAAAGGATATTGGAGATGAAAAGAACTCAAAATCTAGAAGACACAAATGGAAATGGAGGGAGTGAGGCATGATTGCAATATTTCATTGACTCGGAGAGCAAAAGGCAAAAGCCATGGCCCCTCCCCTCCTCCATCCCTTTATTTATCTCTCTTTTCAATCAGTGCATGCAGGATGCAGCTTCACAGGGTGTACAGTCATTTCTCTGCGGCTAAATGACTTGCGAGCTTGTCTTAGCTTTCGTGGCCGTTTCTGAAACCCTACTGCCACAATCTTTTTTGTGGGATCCGTCGAATCTTTTTTCTTTATTTTTTTCTTTCTTTCTTTCTTTTTTGCACTTCTGTTCACAATATATATACGACTCATAAGCTTGTCTCCCCTCTCCGGCTGTTTCCCAAAAGTTACTGCCACAACATTATCTCCTCTCTCTCAATGATTGTTGTCATGTTGGATAATTTTTTAAATTTAAATACCTTAAAGATCAAATCTCTCGTCACATATGATAGATATAGATATATATATATGACTGATTTACTGGAGTTGTGTGTTAGGATTGCTATTTATAATTTCATAAGTAGAGTTATTTGATAGTGATTGACTGTCTGGGTCGTACAAGTTTTGTCGAGGCAAGAATACATTATTTATTGAGTAGATTTTTTCATTGTTACGAGACTGCTCTTGTTGAATTTTAAGTGATATTTGTGATTCAACAATTTTATAATGTCTTTGTTTTATTTTTGTAAGTTGGATTCTAATAATATGCTGTTGCTTCCAACTTTTAAAGTTAAATATTAATGATATTTTATTCTTTCAAATTATTTAAGAGTTTGGACGACTTAAAATCTTTATCTTACTGATTGCTTAATAAGACAGTAAATGAAATAGAAAAATTTTGTCCCTTTGAATCATTTTTTTTGGACATTTCAATGATTCCACAAAAGTTTCAATACGAGGGGGGGATCATATTTTTATAAGGTTATATTTGAGTACTGTTATTTACCTTTATTATCTGTGATTTAAAATTTGGAATTTATTTTTAATGACATAATTATTGAAATTATTTAATTGTGAATCTAAATTTAAATTTGAAATGACAGCCTGAGTAAATGTCATTTCAAAGGACAATGGGTAAATTTATTTTTAATAATCATTTACTTTCACATGGAGCAGGGTCCCAAATAGCTCTCATGAACGGGGGGAAAGGTATCTAGAAAATATTCCAAGAGAGATTGAAAATTAAAGGTCAAGCTTAATCACCTTGATTTATTCGCCAAAAGTGGGAAAAAAATCTTTCCACTGTGACCAAGATCTTCCCATGAAATTAGGGATGAAATCTTATAAAATCCAACGAAAATATGCAACCATGCGTGGATGCATGCAAGATTGGACTTTTTTAAATATATATATATAAAAAACTCACATCATATATATTCTTATGATATGAAATTTCTCAACTCTCAAATTACCTCTTCTTAACTGTAACTATTCAAAGCAGTCTGGCAATTTAATAATTTAAGCATGGTAGAGATCGAAGAGAAGAGAGCCCATCTTGAAAACATTTGGGGGCAGTATTTCTTTCTGTATTTTTCCCCAAGATGACAGGAGAAACCTTTCCTTTATTACAATTCAGAATCACCATCCAACTCGATCGGCACCAACTAGTAGTCTCTACTTATTGGTCCACGTTACCAATTTCATATTTAATTGAAAATGGTTGGAATGCATTGTCTGTTTATGGTCAACTGGGGGTACACGTACGAGTTTTTCCAATTCCAAAGTCATCATGAGGCATTGCTAAGGAATATTTGTGCGACTGTGACAAGGACCACCGCAGCATTAATAATGCTAATTCGACGGATTAACAATATTTGGAATATTCTCAAAACAAGGTAACCAGCACTAATTAAATACTCCAAAAAAATAATCTTTAATTAGAGCAAGATCAAACAGTTCGACAGCACATGGCTGGCTCTCTCCTTTTACCAAGTCATTAACAACCAGAAAGTTTGCACATGCATGCCACATGCAACGTGAAATGACTTGACAGCTTTTGATTTCATTATTTTAAAATAAATAATCTATTAAAATAAATCTATTCGGGAGATACCGAGTGTCTAAGGAAATATATATATATATATATATATGTATGTATATGAACTCCTCGTCAACTTGGTCTAAACAAACATAGTAAGTTCTTCCATCTTCCTCCAAAAGACAAGACCATGCACGAGCGGTGGGGACGTCATTGAGCCGAGCGCCATTGAGTTTTCGCTTTCTTTTTTTAATTTGTGTTCTTGGCCCCGCCCCCGCGCCATGACTTTCTCGACCTGCAATTTTATTTTGGAGAGGGAAGAATGAATGAATGATGTTAATTAGTGATGACTTACTAAAAAAATATTATAATAGGTTACATAATTTTTACGTGCATTGCGAATAATAAAAATATAGCTAGAACGAATCTAACAATTAGGTATTACAAGCAAGTATATAAATTGGACAAGCCTGATTCTATTATGTGTAACATTCCGATCGAGTGATAGGAATGATCGGAACAACTTATCTTGATGGGCCTACGCGAACTTCCTAGGGGGGTCACCCATCCCTGGATTACCCTAAATTAAGCACGCTTAACTTGGGAGTTCTTTGCCAACATTCAGTCCAAAAGGTATCAAGCTGGTGTTGTTTCTTTTCTTACACTATCCTCGATATATACTAACTTCTCTGGGCTCTCGGGGTATTACATTCTTCCCCCCTTAAGCACATGACGTCCCAGTCATGCGACCTTATAATCGGTCCCAGATCTCCCCCCTTGCATGGCCGATGTGGGATTCGCCTAAGGTGCCTACACGCACCCCCCATAGGGGCCTACACACACCCTTCTCGGGACTCAGCCTCCTCGCTGAGGTTTGTCCCATCACCGCGCTCAGAGGCTCGGGGGTCGGCTCTGATACCACCTGTAACATCCCGATCGAGCGATAGGAAGGACCGGAACAACTTACCCTGATGGGCCTACGCGAACTTCCCAGGGGGGTCACCCATCCTTAGATTACCCCAGATTAAGCACACTTAACTTAGGAGTTTTTTGCCAACATTCAGCCCAAAAGGTATCCAGCTGATGTTATTTCTTTTCTTACACTGTTCTCGATATATACTAACTTCTCTGATTTGTTGAAATATTACATTATGCATACTTAATAAAGACTCTATGGCAAGGGTGGGTTTAACCCTTTATAAAACAAAAAAAAAAAAAAAAGTCTTTTCCCATTTATGGTAGAGCAATGAGCATCCTTCACCAGACGTACGTAATCATCATATCATAGCATATATATAATTAGGTCGTGGGAAAGTGGTGTGATGTGAATTTATTAAGCTACCAAGATTTTGGTACTCAATAGCATTTGACGAGGAGGACTGGCAGTAGGTATAAACATCTCTTCAACTTCAAGTCCATTCTCGTATAATTGAAACTATATGTATATATATATATATATTGTCAACATCGTCGCGTTTCAAAAACTACTCCATGCAAGCGAGTGTCCAATTCAAGTTGACCAGTGACCATAGTTTTGAGACTAAGCGTACGTATAATTCATAATAAATTATTGAGAGGAATTGAAATTGGGGTGTTCAATAATGTAATGCATATGCATTGAGCAGGATGATGCTCTAACGAAGAGACCCCATGGATAGATCAATCATAGAAGAGGATAGTCCAATAAATAATCCAGTAGTCCAGCACCATATCTAGCTATGTACACTAATAAACACCCAGACGGATTGACCATTTTCAGTTGTCACTTATGCTTTATAATAATAAATAAAATTAGCATCCATCTAGTTAGTGATGATGCATCATATATAAATGGGACCACCCTCCTCGCATTATGTGCTAGCTAGCAGCTACTTGAAAAACTCTTTAATTTTGGTAAGATTTTCAACCAAATTAAACCATTGCTGCTTGGATATATATCATTTTAAGTAATTAAATATAATAATCACCTTAGTATCCAGTAGAAACAAAGCATGTGAATATAAACTGGAACTGGTACAGATTATTCATGCACAGGCTACAGAATCAAAAGGGAAAATTTTAATTACTAAGCTGCAGATTCACTCAACTCCATGCATGCATATATATATCAACCCCGAAATGATTATAAATGAAAGAAAGCATACAGATTCATTTACAAAAATAGGAAAATTTTTACAGTGGCAGTCTGGCAGATTCATTCATTCAATTACAAATACTCAAAACTCCATATATATATATATATATATATATAAAGCCTAATTAATATATCAAAACAATGTTATCGTTTGGAATTATGTTATGCTGTAATAACTTGTCAAATGGTTGAGCTCATTCTTCCCTGTTTAGCCTCTGTGCAAAGGCGACCGTTCTTGAACCACTTTCGAAGTCTTCGACTGGCGAAACACTTTGATCGGGCTAGGGAAGTACCAGCCCCGGCTTTTCCCCGCCGGCGACGACTTGGCGTTTCCGACTCCTGAGTCGGAGACCGCTGGCACTCTTACAGATCTCGATCTCATCATCACCATCTGTTGTTCCACCGCCTCGACCTCCTTCTTCTTGGCTACTTCTTCGTCTTCTCTCCATTCCTCGTGTTTCTTGCTCTTCTGCGTCTTGAACACCGACCAGAGCGTCCATTTGCTGCGGATTCCCGGAGACGCCGGTTTGGAGCCGCCGGAATCGGCATCTCCTGCCAAGCGCGGATAAGGGAAAGGAGCCGCCACTGATCGGGAGCGCCGGAAAGCCGGCTCGGTTTCGATGAGGGAGGAGACGCGTCCGAAGGAGCCTACGCGGTCGGACCAGGAAGTATCTCCGGCAACTCTGCGAGAGGAGGAGAAGAGAGAAAAAGAAGACGAAGACGAAGAGGAGGAGGAGGAGGAGGAGGAGGCGGAGGCGCAGCAGGCGCAGGGGCGCGCGTTAGCGCAATCTGGACAGAGGGAGATGAGGCGGTCGCGGAGGCAAATTGGGCAGATTCCGGTGGAGCGGCGCTTGGAAGGGTGTTCTAGACATTTCCAGGCGTCGTCTTCGTCCGCGTAAAACGCCATTGCCGTTGGAGTTCTCTCTCAGAAGTATTTTTTTTTTTTTTTTTTCTCCTTGTTAGAACTCTTCTTTTCACTACGTAGTGTTCGCTTCTGTTATTTGAACGTGCGGCTGAGGAAGTGCTTAAAAAGGAGACGTGGGTGGTCGTGGGGTCACAAGTTAACCGTGGTTAAGAAACCCGAGGTTTAACCGTGGTTAAGCCCGTGAATCTAAGACGTAATTCATGAGCCCAATGGGTCAATATGGATCCAAAATGCTTTAGCCCAGAAAAGATTGGCCCATACACAGTCCCCTTTTTGTCAATGTCTTGAGTCCTTGTCGGACTGTTCCATCTAAAATTGGGCCACATTCTTGGGTTCTCGATCTGCACTTTGGAATGGGACACATTATCCTTTCCACTCAGGAGAAGCGTAAGCCATGTGTCATGCATGTCATCATTACCCTTCATACGATTCCTGCTTAACAAAGGCAAAAAAACCTCTTCCCATAATCAAGATTCTCCCAAATTAGATTAGATTGGATCTTGCCAAAATTGGATTTTCAAAGTATAAAGTGTACACACATAGTGACATAAACTACCATTAATTCTATCTTTTTTCATGCTAACTATTATAGCTAATAAAGGTACTGTGAATTGTTAATTTATATATTGAAGGAATCTGTCCTATAGACACTCCGTGCAATTCTTCATCTTTTTTGCTGCCACAAATTTCTCTCCCGTTGGTATAAATCTTGAGAATGTGTATATAATCGTGCATTACGTATGTATATGTGTGTGTGTGTGTTGATGACTTTTTAATATTATAATAGCAACAATAGTAACACAATCCTATAATAATGGAATTAGAAACCAATCACCAGGACACTACTTTGAACCTGTAAGAAAAAGGTTAGTTCTCCTAGTCTAATCTCCGAGACTTAAGTTAGTATTATAGAAAATGAGTAATAAAGAGTATTAATACTTAAAATAATTTAGTTTACTTTCAGGGATTCTATACTTTTATATAAGTGAGGAGATTGAGTACACAAAATTATCATCTCTAAGATTCATAATCTTGATGATTCTGTGCTATGAGATAATCACTCATGTTAAATGAAGATATAGATAAGACAATTATTCTAGAGTTCTTGGTTAGATGAGCCATGTATAGTAATGGCACTAATTCCTTTTTATCTGAGCCAAATGGTCTTCGAATTTCTTAGGGATGTGATGATACACTGGTGGTTACATTGGTAGTTATCTTTAACACTGAGTCAGGGATAAAGAATTGTGTCATCCCTTTATTTTTTAATGGTATGGACATATGGCTCGGTAAGATTTTAAATTTTAACCCTCTAAATATTCTCACATCACTTGCCTCTCTAGTTCTCAAAGTGAGACGTTTGCTCAGTTCCAGGAGAAATAGAATCAGTTTGCAAACCTACAATGTAATTCTCATATTGTGATTTATTTTTCTCCTATAATTGTACTTTGGATATATCGCATTTCTCCGTCCTTTCTTGTGTAAGGGCACATTTTTTGAAGAGAAAATGAGCAAAGTTGTCAAATCCTTTAGCCTTTATAAGCCTTACCCCATCCCTTGGGTCCTCACCTGTCTTCTCTTTGGGAGATTTTTCAAGGCTGCAAAGATTCTTCCCAAGGTTAGTGTTTCTCCCTTGTTATTTTCTTTCCCTTCCTTACTTCAATTATGTTGGTAATAGCTAAGCCATAATCTATTGTTCGTGGTTGATTGACCCTTAACCCTCTTATCTTTTGGATCATGTTGTGCTTGTGGCTAGGTTACTTAGCTAAGCCATAATCTTTTGGTTGAACCATCCCAGTCTATCGAACCATGTATGGCTTACAAAGCCATTGTTCCTTGGGCTACAAGACCAAACCACTCACCATAAGTAGACCGAGCCATTTATATTTGACTAAACTAAATAGTTAATGAGCAAGCCATATATGTCTTACCAAGCCGTTTACACTTGACCGAGTCGTCTTGAGCCATTTTGCTCTAATTGAACCACTTTGACTTAACCTCTATCAAACCACCATGGCCTTTTTCATTGGTGTTCTATTATGTGGCTCAGTCATTGGTCAAGCCACTATTTGCCATTCAGTTGGCCTTCCACTCCTTGGCTTTCCCCTTCGATCTTGTCAAGGCCATGGCTCGATTACATGACCAAGCCATCTGCACTTATACCAAACCATTAGCCATTAGATCTTTTTGAAGTATCATGCTTCGGCCTTGTTACCGGACCATTTGGCCTTTAAATCTTTTGAACCAACATGCTTTGGACTTGTTATTGCTAGATTATGTTGTGGCTCTGTTGCTAATCAAGCAAATTTTCCTTTAATTATTGTAAACATCATCATCGCTACCTCATATGCTTTTGGATGAACCAACATGCCTTCTGACCAAACCACCCTTGGCTTTAGGGGCTTTTGTCAATCATTATGCATGATTGAGCTATCAATCCTTAAAAGTTTTGGGCAAACCACTATGCTTTTTGACCAAACCACCCTTGGCTTTATATGTTCTTGTCAATCCATAATGACCAAGCTATGGATCTTTAAAAATTTAATTTAGGCAAACCAATAAGCCTTGCTAAGCCATTGGTCCTTAGTTTCTTGGCCAAACCATTATGTCTTTTTACCAAACCACCCTGGGCTTTAGGTGCTTTTGTCGATCTATTATGCATGACCAAGCTATCATTCCATAAAACTTTTTAGACAAACCAATACCCCTTACTACGATCGATATTGGTCTTTAGTTTCTTAACCCGACTACTATGCCTATTAATCGAGCCACCCTTGACTTTAACTGCTTTTGTTGATCCATCATGACTAAGCTATCTATCCTTAAAACTTTTTAGGCAAACCAATGAGCCTTGGTAAGCCATTGGTCCTTAGTTTCTTGGTCGATCCACTATACCTTTTAACTAAACCACCATTGGCTTTAGGTCCTTCAAAATTGGATATTTTGAAAAAAAAAAATCTCTCGAATCCCAATAAAACTCAACAATAACTCCAAATATCTTTTGATAGTTAAATTGAGGAATTTTAGAACAAATCTTGAGAATCACAACAAATCTCAGCAATAACTCCAAATATTTGACTATCAAATAGTCAAACTTGAAAATTTTAGAGAAAATGTCTAGAATTCCAACAAACTTTGAGAATAACTCCAAATATCTCCCTTCTTTAAATCTATATAAAGGACCCCTACAAGTAAAAAGCATTTGACTACGAGCTCATTATTATTTTTGCTAAATGTCATTACTAACTTCAGTGTAGAAGACTATACCAGGAGGAACAAGCCCAACCTATTCTTATAGGTGATCATCCCAAAACAAAGTTATATATGGTGATTGGTTCTTTATTCCATCATCATTTGACACCTACCGTGGGTCGAGATTTCATACCTCTATCTTTTAGCACAACTAAGCCTCCCCACCTTAGTTGCCTAGCCATCATAGTCTAACCCTCTCTTAGCCAAACAAGTGTGAACAATCCAAAGAAATCAACCACCGCTAAAGAACCCACCTCCTTTACCTGCAGCTGACAGTCTACCTCGACTGGAAGGTCAAGTCTTATAGTTGGTCAAGCTACTTGCAGGGTACATCTACCAAAGCAAACAATAGTGCCAACAAGAGAAGCAACACACTCAAAATGAGAGGTGCCAACAGGATGAGTAACAACATTAGGGAAACTATAACTTTTATGATTTCAAGTAGGAGCAACACCACTCGGAAAGGGTTTTTAGCACCTTCCCCTCTTGAAAAGGTGAGACCATACCAAAAAGACGACCCAACTCTTGGAGAAGCAATTTGTCGAGCAATAAAAAAAAGCAACTCCATTACTCCCTAAAATTGAACAAATTGATCAGCTCAAGGAATAGAGAACAAATGACTTGGGAGTAGTCAAAAGGCATAGATTACCAAGTTATCCCTAAAGAACAGCAAGTCCTAGCTAGCCACGTGTTCCTATTTCTTGATATATTGCCCTTATTTAGCCTAAATCTAGATATAAGGGATTGAGTCAAAACTAACTTTAAATATTAATCAAGAGGACCTAGGTTATATTTGATAGATTTATATGAATTTAAATTCAAATTAGAGATCTTGTTATCAAATAATAGTCAACAATCGTGAATCTTGAAGAAATCTCAAGAATCCCAACAAATCTTAGGAATAAGTCTAAGCATCTAACAACAATCAAACACGAAAATCTCAAGAATCCTAATAAATATCATAAATAATTCCAACTGACTCTACTCCTTCATTCTATATAAAAGGGGATGCATACAAGTAAAATCATCTGATTATAAGCTCATTATTATTTTTTATGAGTATTATTACTAACTCAAGTGTCAAAAATTACTTTGAGAAAACAAGTCCTATTCATTTTTACAAACATTCATCCCAAAACGGAGTTATGATCATCAATCTTTCATTCTATCATCACATCATCACAATCAAACATGCTTATCTTGCAGTTGTAGATATAAGGTTGGTATAATAAAACTGCCATGATAAAACTCAAGTGGGGGAGATTTAATTGCTCACAGTAAAGCGACGGGACGTTTATCATAATTGGTTGCCTTGTAATAACAATGGGGAACATTGAAATCTCTTTTTCCAAGCATGTGCCACCGAGGGCTTTCTTCGCAATCACATTGAAGTTTCATTCCACCAGTTTTCCACAAGAGTGATAATTTATCGATGGGGGATCTTAAAAATCTTACCTTGTAAATCTAAGACTGCCAGTTTATTTTAATTTATCTTTTGGGTTAATTTTTGAATTATCTTATATTATAAACTCTACTAGTTTAAGCGATAACATCAAGAAGGTTACCCATGAAATAATCATTACAGTACATGATAAAAACTCAAGTAAGCTATTTCTTAATTCTTGCCCGCTGTGCGTGTGTCCATAATTTTGTTTAGTCAACTTAATTGATGACTCACGCGAGTCATCATGAGAGGTTACTTTGTAATCCACAAGAAGAGTCGGCCAAGACTTAGATAGATGTGAGGTTAGCTAATGTGTTTCATGTCTATTAACTTTTACCGAAAGCGTGCACTAATATTCTTCTGTTTTTCTTTTTCTTTTTTTTTTTAAGATAAGTCTCCTAGAGTTAACCATTTATATACAACAAGCAATCATGTTCCTTCCATTTGCATTCTTTTGTTACACGACATTCCACTTAAAGAGCTTGATGCCCATTAGGCCCATGTTTAAGTTCTCTATGGCAGCACCGCCAAATATTAGTGTGGAAGGGGTACGTTCGTGGAAGAAGCGTGCTCCTACTTTTTTCTCAATCATGAAGTTAAGGATTGACAAATCGATGTGTTCTAGTCTAGTATATATCCCAATGTCATTTAAAATATCAATAACAATTTCTTTGTTGACTGGTAACAATAGAGTAAACCCTTTCACCCTCGAACCCGATTTAAACATAGTGCAGTAATAGTGAAGCGACCCCCTCATGAATAGTGTGCATGGGAGGAAGACCAAGACCCCGAGAGTGGTATGGTAGGCTGATGGAAATTTACTGTATATTCACAGTTTACTAATGGTGCATTTGGAAAAGAGATCCTGCAAGCTTTGATGATACAAGTACAAGGTGCAACTTGCAAAGCTTAATGCTGTTTTAAATTGAGACGACCAGGGGCTCTAACTGCCAACAAGAAAGCTGGCGGCTTTCAATCCTGGCTGCTCACTCTAATGAGGAGGGAGTTGACCGTACCATCATAAATGCCATTACCTCGTTCTAGATCAATCTCATCACACATTTGTTAAAACACGCCGCGGGGGGGGGGGGGGGGGGGGGGGGGGGATCAAAGTTGTGTCGGGTCATGGAAGATGTTCAAATACATTACAAGCATTTTAAACCGTGATAAATCGCACCAAACCAGACCGCGATCTAGTTTAGTTGGAAAATTGCACTAGCAATTTGGCGTGCTAAAAATGATTCAGATTGATCAAACTGCACCGCACACACCCCTAACTATAGTTCACAAACTCTGCATATTAAATAAAAAAAATTCATGTGATACTCTTGAAGTTTAAAATAATTGCAAAATCTAATTTTGTGTTGGTCTAGGGGCAAATGGATTTTTTGGGTGAGCCGATCGATGGCTACAAAGACAAGAAGAGACAATGGCCATTGCTACCAAAGATGCACAAATGCAATAGTCGTTGATTTGTGGCCAACAAGGGAGCTTAATTCACAATGTTGTCTAAGATTTGAGAGATAGTGAGATCTAGAGAAGATTAAGAAGGGTGATAGTTGCAATGGTTATTAGTGGTAGAAAAACATAGAAAGAAATGAAGATGGGGTTGCGATAGTGGTGAATGACCAAATTTGGGGAGACATAAACTTAGAGTGGTAATGGTTTTAGTGCTAGACAAAGAAGTAAAGTAGGCCGAAACGATAGTTTCACAATGGTGGCAGACGATAACAATAGGTTAATGGAAAATAAAGGAGAAAAAATGGTGGTAATGATATTATTAGTTGACGTAGCAAGGAGATGAAAAGGCATGGGTGGTAGGTTATTGGTGGCACTTATTAATGGAGAAAAGAAAAGAACAAAAGAGAGCAATGGTCAACTAGCAAGCAACAAAGGTAAGAGACCCATCGCCATTATTTCGACCACTCTTTCATCACTCTATGTCCCCAAATCTAACTATTCACCACTATCACAACCCTATCTTCTCCATATCTTTCTCTATTTCTTTGCCATCGAATATCATTGCAACCATCATTGTCCATTCTCCTTTAATTTACTAGTTTTCCCTTCAATGGGCTCTTTGCCCTCGATATCCTTCAAACTCTTCTAATTTTTTAGTCTCAGTCATTACCGTCTAGATATGCGATGAACCCCAAATAGGTTCAGCCTCTATTTCGACTAATGGTCATCAGTCACTAGCCACAAGTGAGCATTGTTTCTTTTTCTAAAATTTAGGAGATAAAAAAGAAAGAATAAAAGATAAAATGATCATTTAGTCTTTTTGTTTAACAATAAGGATGATTAAATAAATTAATATATATATATATATAAACTAGTTTGTAAGAACTATAATTAGTAAAAAAGAATTTCAAGTTAAGAATGGAATTAAGGTGGAGAGAAAATGTATGTAGTATTAAGGTAGTATTTGTTTTACAGTGAGTAATATAAAATTCTATCAAAACAATTTATTTGTAAAGTTTAACGTAAGTTATTTGAATGGAGAAATGGATAAATTTTATCTTAAAAGTTTAAGATAAGAAGTCGTATGATTTATTTTTAAAAAATTTAATAAATATAATAAAAAATATTTTTGTGCAAAATATTTTTTATCTCATATATTTTTTTATTTATATTTTAATTAATAAATGCTAGGTAAATAAGTATGTATCGTGTGGGGGGTGTGGGAGGTGGGGGATAGGAATGGGCGGCGGAGGGGTGGAGGAGGAAGGGCGGGACCCGGCGTGCACTAAGGGGGAGGAGGGGGCCGGAAGCCGCCGTGGCAGAGGGAAAAAGAAAGAGTCAACTGAAGCGGACGTAGAAGGAAGCGTAATTGGAGAATGACTCAAAATTTGGTGGTTTGTCAAGCGGTCATGCCCGGCGTGCCGTGGCCGTGCTGCTTGTGCCATTCTTTTTTTGACTCCACACGCCTTTGGTTGTTGCAGTCGCCAGTCAACGTCCACCCCAATTTCACACGCAAACGCCACTACCCTCGCCCACACCCCCCCACTCACTCTCTCTCTCTCTCTCTCTCTCTCTCTCTCTCAATTTATTCATCTTGTTGCCAAGATTTGGTTTAACGGGAAAAGCTGAGGGTTTTCAAAATTATGATCCCAACCCCCACCCCCCCCAAATCTCTGCTCATCTTTCTTCAATGTTTACCTCCACACTATGAGTACGAGCCTGTGTCAGTCAGATCATATTTATTATGTACGATTTCTTGTATCATCTGTGGAGAAAGAATGTGGTATTCCAAATAAAACCTTTACAAAAAACCATCATTAATGACAAAAATATTCACTAAATTGAATTATAATTACAAAAAAAAAAAAGATTTGACACTATTTGCCATATAAAAATTTATGATTTTCAAAAGAAAAAACACAAGGTGGTGATTGTTTCAAGATGTAACGTGACACCTTTTATGTTTTGACTAGAAAATTAAAAGAGATGCAGTAGGCCCTAGACACTCTTCTAACCCCTCATTTGACTGCACCCGACTAGTATATGTTACATCTTATAATTAGATAACTTAAACACCCACAAAATAATGACATGGATGTACCAAAATTAATTCACAAAAAAAAGTCTAATAATTGAGCCATTGATTCCGGATTAAGTTTGGACCTCTTGCATCTATTAGAATCATGAATAGTCCTATGATTAATCGGATTTAATTTTTCTTGTTTAATCAAACAAATCATTGACTCTTTCCAGATTCTCTTCTTTCAATCACATCAATTTTTTTTTATTTTTTTTTCTGGGTACACAAACAAATCATGTTACATACATTGTGTTCGTGTTCTCACACTGCACTAACCAAAACAGTAGTGATTTCTAATTTTTGTTATAATTAAGGTGCTCTAATGAAGAAGATATTAATTATCTAATAATCAGAAGTGGAGTCGGATGGATGGTGGAGGGGGGTGGATGGTGCAGTCGCCCCCAACACTCCAAAGTACATGTAGGTCATGAGCCACATCAATTATTGGGGTTCAGATATTCTTTCTTTGTGATATATGTCACATTTCCAACTACTTAATATCCTCAATAAAGAAAGCCCCTTATGATTTTTAGATGCCGTATCTCTCTCTCTCTCTCTCTGTGTCTTCCTCCCTTTTCATTTATCTTCTTTTTTTTCTTTTCTTAATCACACAATTATACTCTTTTCGAATACAAAAAAAAAGTGTAAAAATTGTACATTTATGACATTAATATTATTGCTCTAAATGAATTTAAAAGCTATAAAAAATTGAAGGGCAATTTGGTCTTTTTATTTTTTATTTTTTATCTTTTATGCTCCACTCTAGTACGTGATTGGATGGTGGTTAATGGCAGGGTATTTGAAGTCAATCGCTTTCAATTTTCTTAGATAGTGTTTAAAATCGTAGTTGAATTTATCCGGTGTTTGTCTCTTGAGTTGATGACGCTCGGGCGGGCGAGGTGGAGTATTGGACCACTCCACGCACTACTATTCTGGAATTAAAATAATGAGTGGAGTTGAAATTACAATTATAGCCCTTCCGAGAGCATCCTTCTCTTCTCCTACATTCCATTCCAGATGACTCTACTCCACCTTAAACAGCTCATTGGGAAAGTGCCACTTCATAATTCAAAACCATCCAATTAAACAAAAATAAATAAATAAATATGAAAAGGAATTGTTGGGCCTCACCAAGGCCCAGCACGTACAGCCCTATCCATCTCCAGGATGACTTTTTTTTTTATAATAATTTTTAGGGTTAATTATTAAAAATAGACTCACCTTTTATATTTTTAATCACTTATTGAACATATAATTTTTTAAATTGTATAACTAAAATCTTAATTTATTTCAAATTTATACTACCATTTGTATTTTATTAAAATAGTTTGTAAAAAAAAAAAAAAAGTAAGCATCTTGGATGCTCAAATATATTCGCTTTGCATAAAGCATAAAATTTATGATTTGATTTGCATCACCTAAATGTTAATTGCAATTTAATTGAGATTGGCATGTCAATAACAATAAACTGTAGTTGTAGTATATATTTGATATAAATTAAAAATTTATGCCTAACATTTAAAAAATTGAAAATAAAATAAAAGGGTAATTAATGGTTTAATTTGTTATACTCAACCTTTCTTTTTCACCATTGTATTATTAGTAAGTCAAAACAGCATTATCAACATAATATATTTCTAAGAGTATATATACTAACAAACATGGATTCCCTAGCTACCTTTTATTATTCAGTAATGATTATTCATTTATTAATATTAAATCCAGTGTTTGCGGTAAGAATGCCCTCAGAGCCGATCCTCAGTTTTCCAAGGCTAGGATAAATTTTATTAAGTGTGCCCCTATATATAAATTAAATAAAAAAATATAAATTATCAATTAATTAATTTTATTAAAATCATAAAAATTTATAAAAGATAAGAAATAATACTTTGAGATCTCATTAAAACTTTATTTGAAAAAAAACCCAATAGGATAAAATTCTAAATGAAGAAAAAAGAGTATCTTACATTGTAAACATTACATTAAAAAACGAAAATTACATATTTGAGTTGATATATTTTTTCCTAAATCTCCGTAAGCATTTCTTAATTTGATCAATCTTTTCATCCTACACAATTAATCGAAGCAAAAACAATCATCACATGTATCTACAAAATAAAAATAGCAATGAAATCTTCTTTTGACAGGGTACAAGCGGCAACTTCTTTTGTTAATTTTTTTTTTAATTTTTTATATACATATATATATATAGACTTAAAAAAAAAATTGGACCTCTCAGTTATAAGTCTCGAGTTATAGTTCTAGTAACCCTGACTCAAGACCGGCTCTAAATGCAGTCGATGCTGGTGTTATTATAAGGTGTTTGCATCAATAAATTGATGAAATTGGAATTATATTTGTACAGATCGATTGAGATGTGTTGGTCATATACATATATATATATAAATATATAGCATGGAGGTTTCCTTATATTTCCACTTTGAAAGTGATAATTATACTAATTAGGGTTTTATATATAGCATGGAGGTTTCCTTATATTTCCACTTTGAAAGTGATAATTATACTAATTAGGGTTACAGTTATATATATATATATGTATATGTATATACAAGAGAGAGAGAGAGAGAGAGAGAGAGAGAGAGAGCTTACAAGTGGAAGTGGGGGGGGGGGAGGGGGGGAGGCGGTGATCCAAATCCAAAAGGAAGGGAGGCAGGCAGGCAGGCAGATCAATGAGTCGTCTTCTTATCTTCTTTATGTACGTAGCTAGCTTCATTTATTTTATTTGAATTAGAAATTATTTGATAATGGAGAGAGGGAGGGAGGGAGGGAGGGAGCTACTTTTACAAGGAGGTGGGGATGTGTCCATTCCTAGTGGACTCCATTAATTATTTCATTCTCTCCCCCATTATGCTTCTATCATTGCCTTTATTTAGTTTACCTGTTATTTTCACTTGCGTTTCTTTTCCCGGCCAGTTCCCTTGTCTTCTTCTTCTCCCTCATTACCGCCCTTTTTCCAGGCTTTTTCTTTCTTTTTTTTTTTTACATTTTTGCTCAAGGACAAGATTTCTAACCACCCCCCACCTATTATTAATTCAAATAATTTGATTATTAATTACCAATAACGTTGAAGTGGAAATAAATTCAGTTTGTCGTAGAATTAATCGTTGGTAAGACAAGGTTTGAATTAATCCTTAATGGATAAAAAGAATAAAATGTTAACCATATATGGAACCCTCATAATGAGAGCCGAGTTAAGTCATACCCCAGAGTTAAAAGAGTTAATAATAACTTAGAATATTATCCTACTGTATAGTTGTAAATATACACATATAGGGAATGTTTGGTATGTGAGAAATTTTGAGATTTTTAAAAATGTTAAGTTGAGAATCTATATTTTATATTTGGTATAATTTTTTTATAAAAAGAATTCTGAAAAATAGGATTTTTGAAAATAATGTTTAAACAACTTTCTCACAAAAAAATTTTCATAGAGAGAGTTGGGAATTCAAATTTTTCATGAATTTAAGAATGTTTTTAATAAAAAAAAGATTAAAACACTCATTACTTTTTTATAATCCCATACAAACATATTTTATATATATATATTTGATGAGGGGAATACCCTCAGGTCCGTAATTACTCTCATACCTTGAGAAAGTGTCTAATAGCAGGTGTGCCACGTGTTTGCTTAAGGGGTACTTCGCCGATGCTATCTTGTTTGGGTCTAGAAGGACACGTAACAGATATGTATCACGATGCCAGTTGGCATGATGCTCGGTAAGAAAGTCTCCGAGGTCTTAGGACTAACCCTTTCGCCGAAGGTTACGAAGGAAGAAAGCTATCCCGAACTCTTCGGAGAGAACTGCGATTATGGAATGCTTATCGTTAAGATTTCAAGAAAAGTGGGATAGAGATCCCAAAGATCTCTATCCGAAATCTTTATCTCAACGCAAGAATAAAAGAAAGAGGAGAGGTAAAGGTAAGTCATCGGATCATCTTTTGATGGATTGAGCATAAATGATTATACTAGTTTTCTGGTTGAATACATCTAACTTGATCGTTGGAGATTGATCGGAAGAGTAACTTCTCGTCTCCATTGCAGGTGTTTTGGCGAAGGCAGAAGAAGCTGATCGGCTACCGCATCATCAATATTATAATATATTTATTATAAAATATTATATATATTAAAGTAAAAATTCATACAAATATATATTATGTATATATATTATACAAACACACACACACACACACGCATATATACACATAATGTCTAAAAAAATGATATTTTTTTAACTTTCTAAAGATATTGTAAATCCTAATATTTTAGAAGGAATTTATTATTTTTAAATAAAAATAATTTTAAAAAAAGAATATGAATACCAAAGATGTTTGGCTTGAATGTTACATCTAAATTAAACATAAAAATATGAGATTTCTAAAAAAGAATACTCAATATTTTTGAAAATATTTAAATTTAATTAAACATAGAATTACATATATTCCGTAAATCAAAGATCTTCAAGAATATTTTTAAAAATTATGAATTTTAAAAATTTAAAAACTTTTCTAGTTCCAATAATGTTAGATGATTCTCATTTAGGCCGAGTTTTATTTGGAATGTGGTGTATAGCTTGATGTACAAGTCACCAATATTTTATTCGAATTTCACAATATTTCATTGAATCATATTAGGGCAAGGCAAATATGTGAACGAATAAACAATGTGGCAAGTGCCAACGCACCATTGAAACATTGATGGAATCAAGGCCAGTTGTTTTATATACGTAATATATACATACATGTATGTTTAGCAATGAATGAATGAATGAATGGGAATAAAAGCTTTAGAATTTTGGAATTAAGAAATGGAAAAAAAAAATATATATATATATATATGTATGAATAATAATAAAGAAATACCCAAATGAAAATGAAAGGCAAGTTACATGAAATAAAAAGGAAAGGAGGAGGTCGGTTCCTTACTCCCAACGTATCTCCAGGCTCGGCCTCGGAGTTTGCCTCGGTTGTAGACTTTGTGAGGATAAGAACGACCACTTTCTCTCTCTTCCATCCCTTACAAGAACCCTCCCTCTCCCTCTTCTTCACCGCCTCCGTTTCATAAATCTCTCTCTCTCTCTCTCCATCCACTATTCTCTACTTTTCGGTGTGAAGCTCAATAGCAAAAGCAAGACAAAAAGTAACCGAGTATTTCAGTCGGGTTGTTCAAACTGGCGATCGACAATCAGGAAACTGCCGTCCGCGAAATCAAGCCGAAGAACAGGCGAATCATGGTGGGTTCAACTTCCCTCGCCCAACCCCCCGCATTTTCTCACGTTCCCATCGGATTCTCGTGCTTGAGATGGGTTACTCTGTTTTACTGATTGAGAACGATTCGGGTTTTGTTGTGCAGGGCGCCGGAGGACCCGACGACGAAGACAACCGGTGGCCGCCGTGGCTGAAGCCGCTGCTCCGGGAGCGGTTCTTCGTCCAATGCAAGCAACACGCCGATTCCCACAAGAGCGAATGCAATATGTATTGTTTGGACTGTATGAACGGCGCTCTCTGTTCCCTGTGTCTCGGCCACCACAAAGACCACCGCGCCATTCAGGTTCGCTCATTTCTTCTGATAATGGAAGGGAATCCCCATAAATTGCTATTTTTTTTATCTTTTACGAATCTGGGTGTGATTTGAACTGAATGAATGGTGTTTGATTGAGAAGTTTGGGGGTTTGGTCTGACAGATAAGGAGGTCATCGTACCATGATGTGATCAGGGTCTCGGAGATTCAGAAGTATCTGGACATCACATCGGTTCAGACCTACATTATCAACAGCGCCAAGGTTGTCTTCCTCAACGAAAGGCCGCAGCCGAGGCCCGGCAAAGGGGTCACCAACACCTGCGAAGTATGCGAGCGCAGTCTCCTTGATTCCTTCCGCTTCTGCTCTCTCGGATGCAAGGTATTATCCCAATGCCCTTATATTCGTTGTATTTTGTACTCTTTATGTGCTCGCAGGAATCTGTTCTTCAATTAGCTCTTCGTCGCAAAGAAAACCACTTTGGTTTCTTACCGTTACCCGTGATAGGTCTCCAGTAACTTTGATTACACTGAAGAATTTGAACTTGGTATTGCCAATGGAACCCGAAATGTTCATGGTGTTCAATGAAATTGATAGCTTGTTTTGTCCCTTTATTATAAGAGTAAATCGGGAGGTAGCAAGATATCTTGTGTAGTTGATATCAAACTTGACACCCTACCCACCTATGATAATAGACTCGAGCGCTAATCCAGTTCAATTACGTCTAAAGACCATTCGTAGTACCAACAATACTCTGGGTAGGATTTGATTGCAGCACCATTATTAACGCTGATATGTATAGTTCTATAGATTTCAAACTATTTTGCTGAGGCTTTGAAATCGATGTTAAATCTTTGAAACTGTTGGCTACAGATCGTGGGGACCTCCAAGAATTTCCAGAAGAAGCCGAGGAATCTGCTGGAAAAGAAGCACCAGGCGGTGACGGCTACGTCGGACTCCGAGGACTCGTACAGCAGCAGCAGCCATGGCCGGCAGAACAGCAACAGCAGCAACAAATTCCAGAGCTTCACGCCGTCAACGCCTCCTCCAACCGCCGTTAATTTCAGAACGGCTAAGCGAAGAAAGGGAATTCCTCACAGAGCCCCAATGGGAGGGCTCATTATCGAGTACTAAGACCCCGACACTTTCCACATATTACTCTAGAACCCCTAATATCCTCGTTAGCTATCAAAATCCCTCCCTACACTAGTGCTTTTCAGTACCCCACCCAAAAGGCCTGTGTAGGTGCTTTCGTCTATTGTATATAGAAGCAGCTAGTAGAATATGATAGAAATAGAAGGGCAAGAATGAAAATAAGGCGGTTTTTGGCAAAAATAAAAAAATAAAAAGGAAAAAATTGAAGAGTTTAGCCCAAAAATATAGGGTGCTCGGTGGAGTGATGTATACATAAGTTTTACCATGGGGTTGAAATGTAAATATAGTGTTTTTACGGTAGGGTGTGTATATATATATATATGGAATGGAATAAAATAGAAATTTCCTGTTTTTTGTAGTTGTAATTTCATTTTGGTGCATGAACTTTCTATTTTGGGGAAACTATTGAGACCGGCGAGGAGTGGGGCCCGGCGGCCGGCACGTGGGGTGAGGGAATACGACGTTGTTGTCGGGGAAGGGTCACGTGGAAGGCAGCGGTTGGGCGGTGGAAAGCAAGTGTGCCTTTGGTTCTCGGAATCATCAATTAGGTTCGGCCGCCCCTGGCGTGGAAAATGGGCGGCTTTCTCTCCTTTCCTTTCATGGGCTGTCCTGATTCCTTCGCCGTGGTTTCTATTGTGGCCGTAGGATTGGATTCAGATTGGAGGGTCGTGATTGGTGCTGGGTTTGTTGACTTTTGGCGTTTTGTGTGGGGGAGGGGGGCGATGGGGGTCGTTGGATCTTAGTTAGAGGGGTGGGAAATGACATGCAGGCAGGTGTTGCTTCGTCGATGGGGTTATTACGACTTTGACTTCTTTGTCTTATCCTTTTGGCATTTTCTTCCGGTCTTTGATGCTATTTAGTCTTTACATTAATTTTTCTAAGGCTATTTTCAATATTTCTTCATTCAAAAGGATTATTATTTTTTTAATTTGGGTTATTAAATCAAATCAGATAACTTTATTAATTATTATTATTATTAAAATAATTTGGCTTTCTGGTGGGCCAATGTGATTTTACTTGCATTTGTTAAAATATCTATATATTAGATACCAACAACAAATGTCTGTATTTGGATGCCAAAATACACTAAATCCTAAATTTGGATTTTTTTTTATTATCTCTACGTATAAAATCATGTTTTGTCTAACCATACCTTTTATGAACAATGTTTTTCTTAAATTTAACTTTTAAATTTTAGTAACAATGAATCATCCAGAGCTTTTGAGTAGATAAAATAATTTTTAAACCAGATAAAGACAAGAAATGCAACCCAAAAAAAAAATGCAAAGATGGAAATAGAAGAGGCCCAAAATCCAATTCAAGTTCTTTTGTCAACTTTCAGTATATAAGATAAATACAAAAAAAATGATATATTTGCTAGAAGCCTGGAGCGAATAATTAATTTTCTAAAGTTTGGGTGATTATTACTTGTAATATGTGGTTTGGATGATTGCATGGGCAACGATACTACAGACCCTTCCGTATGAAGGCACATATATAGTCCTTTAAAATTGGCCGTACCATGGTGTCGTCACCATAAATAAAAAAAAAAAACAAAATCTACTGAAAATAATAAAAAAAAAAATTAGAGAAATAAATACAGAAGGATCCAACTGAGATCGAGTTTTGAGTGCTATATATCATGTATGAAATTTTAAGAATGGATGGACTAATAATAATAATATTATTATTATTATTTTTGACATGGCAAATGTTAAAAGTAAAAGACGATATTTAAGAAGTTATTGGGCACTGATCGAACATGGTACACGGTATAAAACGATGGCCAGCAAGTGAACCACTGCCTAATCTTGTCTCTCTATAATTCATCAAACGGGCCACCAGAATTGCCGTAAATTTCATGGCTCAATTGATTACGCCTCCTACTACAAAATTATATTCTCATCAACAATGATACCTTCCAGAGATTGTCACCTTCCTAGATTATGCCAATTTTGACTTTTTTTTTTTTTTTTCTCTTCTTCAGATGCCAAAAACCTAAAATATATATATATATGCATTCAGTACTATTCTTTTAGAGAAAGTAATTATAACAAAATATCAATTAATTAGGTGGGCTAAGAATGAGATGATAATGATAATAATTTTGGTGGCGGGCATCATGTGTCCGGACAGTGCCTAAATAATGTGGAAATGGGCAACAGAAATTAGTGGAATCTTTATCCAAACGCCCCTTCCATTTCCTTGCCGATAAGCGATGATAGCTTCAGAAACATGTGGGCATATCTAGAAAGACCCATCGCTCTCTCTCTCTCTCTCTCTCATATTATACATCAACTCATCAAGTTGAAACAATCTTTATCCATACTTTATTTTAAAATCTGCCATCCAATCAAATCCTTAATTATTAAATCTTTGGTCAGTCCCAATACATAATAAATTCTTAAAACATTTTTTGCCTACCTTTCATATGAAAATCACATTTTAATGCATTGCCTCGTAAAGTTCTTAATTTTTTTTTTTTTTATAAATGGGTTATCCTAATTAAAATTTTAGATTATAAAAATGAGTTGATAACACCAGTACATTTTACTTAAGAATAATTTAATTAATTTTTTTAGATTTAGATCCATATTAATATTTAATTATGTATAATATAAGAAAGTATAAAATTTTTATAAATTATGCACTTGCTTAACGAGACAAAAGTAATTATTTGTCTCATTCACAACTTTCAAGTACACTTATTAAAGTGAGAGAGAGTAGAATATCTAAGTTAAAATTGCTGAATTTTAACGTGTTAATTCAATTTTAGCAATGTCTACTATCAATTCACCTAAAAAGAATATTTAGATGGTCGTGAAATTTAATATTTTTTAGTTATATATTTTATTTTTAATATTAAATAACTAATTATATCTAATTACAAAAGTAACAAGTGCTTCGTCAGCACATAGTGAAAATGGTTAGAATTAAAACCTCCTTCATGGTGTTAAGATAATATTCATTATAACATTTAATATAATTAAAATTTCTAAATATAATAATTTATTTAGTCTCTTTAAATATAATAGTCAGTTTAATTTTTAAATTAAGTTAATTCAGTCTTATAAAATATGAATAAATTTTGTTAAGAAATAATTATTTCTACACTTCCAAGTGTCAACCGTGTTTTACCGTAAGGTGAAAAAGTATATTACAGTGAAATATGATTAATAATTGTTGAATTAAAAAGAAGATTCTCCCTTATTTTTTGGCTCAAGATGCCGCCAGTCACTGGCGAGTCGGCGAAGGAGAGAGTATCTTGTCAATTCCCACTTTGGCACCGACCCGGTAAAGTTTGACTCACTCGTACGTCTTACCAACGGTCAAAATTTGCTTTTGCCCCACAGTAAACAGTAAAACTTTTGTTCGCGAAAATGTATGTGCCCGCCAAAAGGCGGCCACGGAGAAAGCGGCGCACGACCGGAATGGAACAAGTGTGCCGCAAGATACACGTGTAAAACATGAGGCCGGCTCTGTTTGGTGGGTTTTGCCGCCTTTTCTTCTCGGACCTACCGCTTCTTTTGTTTTTCTCTTTTCTGGACACTCCCTAACCTTTTTCGTATACGCTTTGGCTGGTTAAATACTAATAATAAAATTAATTTAAATATTAATGAAATTAAATAAATTTATTTAATATTTTAGAATAATATTAATGATTTTATTTTTATGAATTTATTATATATTTTATTTTTAGCTTTTAATAAAATATATAATAAATTCAATAGAAGTGAGGTAACATATTGTTGGGTAATGCTAATTATGATTAAGATGTAAAGATGTATTTTATACATTTGTTATATTTTATTTTTAATAAAAATATCTTTTTAATCAATGTTAAATATATTAACATAATTAATTTAAAATTAAAATTAAAATATAATAAACGCACCATGTTACAGTAACCTTTACTTTTAGTCATTATATTATATATGAAGTCACGTAATACTTTGTATAAACTATAAAGTAAAATATTAAAATAAATTGAACAATTATTTTGAATACTCAACATAATATTTATAAATATATATATATATATATATATTATGATGGATGGCTAGATCCTTGACTTGTTGGTGGGAACTGTGGAGAGAAAGTGGGCAATTATCGCTAAATGAAATATGTGGTGGCCATTGTCCGTCACCGTCGGGGACCTTATTTTTTTTATAAACAGTAATTGCTTTCTTTCTTACTATTTTTAGTGGTACAGCAACGGCCAGGTGGAAGTAGGTTCCAGAAAGTGGGTTCATACTTCGTATTGCGCCACCACATTAATAATGGTTTTCCGTCCACTTGGGACTTTTATACCCGTCCAAATTCCTGAACCTTCCACCCAGGTGGCGCTTACTGGTCCAGTCTCCGAACACGTGGTGCGTGCTGATTGAACACAACTCGGCCACATTAACACACATAAAAAGTATTGCTTTCCACACACACACATATATATACATATAAATAAATAGATATCAAATTTTTAATCTTTTATTCAGTAAATTTTAAGACACCCCCGCATGGTTTGATCAATTTTTGAGAATATTCCTAATATAAAATTAATTTTAGAAATTTTTTATACTTTCAATTTTTTTTTCAAATACATTATTTCTATTAATTTTAAGAACTAAGATTGTTAATTTTGATTTAAAATTACTTAATTTTGGTCTTATATTCTTAATTAAATTATTTAAAATAAAAATTAACTGAAAAAAATCCAGATTTGGAATGATTTAGGTTAATTCCGCCTCAGAAAAAACCAAATTAAGGAACAAGAAGAAGAGGAGTCGTTGGTTAATTAAAAAAGAAATAACCAAGATTATTTTATATATGGGTTCATTCCAAATTAAGAAATAAGAATATGAAGATGAAAAATTGTTAATAGGGCGACAACGATGAATTTCTACTAGTAAGAAGGAAAAAGAAAAGTTTAGATAATTTTAAATTAAATAATAAAAAAAAGAATTATTTGTCGATTGACAATGCATTTTTGTCGATGAACAAAAAGAAAAAAAGAAGAGAATGAGACACCAAATATAAATAATTTTCAACATATGACTTTTTCTTCTTATTCTTCTTGTGTTTTTTTATTTTTTATTTTTTTTTGAATTTTTATTTTATTTTCATTTAAATTTAATTTTAAACAATTTAATTAAAAGATATTAAATCAAAACTACATTATTTTGAATCAAAATTGACGGTGTTAGTACTTCAAACTAACGACCGGGGTGGGTTTGAAAAAAATTGAAACCATAAGCGTTTCTAGAGCTAATTTAAAAGTATAGGGGTGCCTGTGAAAATTGGTCAAATTACAATAAATGTGTATAAAAGTTAACCTTTTTAACTAACAGGGAATATGTTTTCTTCCTTATATTTAGTGTGAAAATAATCTTCGGGATGTATTACTATAATCACTCTTATAAATTATAAAGTTTATATGAAATAATATAATTTAGACAAATTTCATTCATCACCCCTAAGATTTGTTTAAATTATACTGGCTATTCACATATTTTTAAAAATAACACTCACCTACCTTGTCCTTAACACAATAAAAAAATTGACCATTTTGCCTTTATACTTAAACTCTTTCTCTTTCCTCCTCCCTAACCCTATGTCTTTTTCCTCATTTACTTTCTTTTTTTTTTCTCTATTATTTTCTTTCCTGATACCTAAAACAACCTAGCAACCATGAAAAGACTCTCTTACAATTGGAACCTTCTCATTTCCTATCCTTCCCCTCATTATTTTCTTGTTAGAAATAGGTATCGTAGTTGTCAGTGCAATAAATTAAATAGATGCCAACATTGATAAGTCTTTTGTTCTCTCTCTCTCGTTTACCTTTCATCCAATTTTTTCTTCTTTATTATTTTTTTTTTCCATTTAGCAATGGCTAAACTTGAAATGTTGTTGAACCAATTGTTGAAACCTTATCACAATTTCATGATCAAGTTTCAACAAAACCATATATATTTGGATTTAGATTCCAAATCAGAATGACAATGCTAGATAGTTCTCATCGAAGCCACCCAACATTCCGATGGCAAGGATAAGCAAGAAAAAATCAAACCACTTAAATCTAGGGGTGTCAAAAATATCTGAAAATCGATAAACCGAACCAAACCGAACTGAACCGTGACTTTTGGATTGGTTCTATGGTTCAACAGTTAGGTTCTGGTTTTAAAAATTAAGAATCGATATATTTGGTTTGGATACTGATTTTTCTTTTTAAACCGTGGTTCGAACCGAACCGGAACCGATATTATACTTGTATATACACTTCAACAAATTTTGGATTAAGAGGCATTTAAAAATGCCTTAATAGATAGTTTCTTGAGGCATTTTAACTATTAGGGCATTAATAATAATGCCCCATGTAACTGTGCCTCAAAAATGTATTGAGGCACTTACAAATGCCTTAAAAATAATTATAAATTTAAGTTTGTTGCGACGCTTAAAAATGCCTAAAAAATTACTGTAAATTTATTTTTCATATCCCCCACAAGGCCTTCTCTTAATTCTAACTTACTTCTCCCTCGACTCGAACCCTAAACCTTTCCTTCTTCTTGCACATGCGTGACCACCTAATCTGCACATCATCTTATTAATATACGTGCCTATGTTTATTTTATAGTATATCTAAGTTTCATTAGAATTATTCTATTGGGGCACTTAAGATTTGTCTATTAGGGTACTTCATCAGAGTGTCTTGTTAGAATTATTTTAATGGGACATTTCAAAAATTATGCCCTATTAGATTTATCTATTAAGACACTTATATTTGTCTATTAGGGTATTTTATTGTTGTGCCTCATTAGAATTGTTATATTGAGGCACTTTATTAAATTGTGCCTTAAAATGATATTTTATAAGGCACTTAATTATTGTGCCTCATTAAAGTTATTGTATTGGGGCACTTTTTAAATTGTGCCTTAAAATGGTATTTTAGAGGACACTTTCTAAAAAATGCCCTAAAAAAGATGCCTCAACAAATCATTTTTGTTGTAGTGATATATTATAATTTTTGGGGTATATATATACATACGCATAAATATATTATTACTTGCAATTTTAATATGCTAGTTTTTGTTTATTTCTTTTTTGTTGTTGATTTTTGTTATTTATGAACTCTTTTATTTCTAGACTTTTATACGCTATTGCTATTCTAAATGTTCGATGTAATCTAATTTGATGAGGTAGTCTATGAATTATTTTGTTCTACTTTTGCTTCAAGATTTGAAGTATTAATGAAGTTATGGGTTTATTTTAGTTAACAAATTTGTTTGTAATTTCATATTTTGCAAAAATATTTAGAAGATAAATGTTAATTGGATATAACCGAAACCGATCCGATGCGACGGATTGGTCATAGTTTGATTTTATATATATAATGGTTCGGTTACGGTTCTTATTTTTTCGGAACCGTTAAAAATGGTTCGATTATTAGATTCTTATAGAATCAGACCAATCTGAACCGTTAACACCCCTACTTAAATCTACCAAACTAAATTAATTCAAATTACCGTACTATAAAAGAAATAGTCGGTTATGATTTGACAATTTTAAAAACTACTTAAGGTGATTTGATATGGACTTTGAGTTTCAGTAAATTGCCAAACCACCTACGCTAATCTCAAATAAAATTAAGTTTTTTATGGTTTAAATTATTTATTTATTTATTAAATTATGAATTTTAAATGATTTTCAAGTAAATAAAAAATTCATTATAGTAAGGCCTTTGAAAATGACATCAACCTTTTTACCTCAGCCTCAACCATTCCAATTAATAACTTCGATGGTTGGTTTAATTGATAAATCTCAAGTTCTTTTAAGTTTTTTTAATAAAATAAAAAAATGTCATTGTTGTTAGGACATGTTCTTATTGTTCTATTAATTGCTAGTAATTATTATAGTTGAAATCACCCAAATCGCTAAGCTATAATTTTGATGATTTTAAGCAAATGGTGGTTTTGTTATAGTTTGGAAGTATAAATAAATTGTCAACGGGGGTTTGGTTTAAAAACACATTTCAATTTACCATTGCCCACCTTTATTACTTTCAATGAACTGCAATGTTTGAATAAAACATACAAAGGAAAGAAGAAATTAAAGGAAAAAAAAAAAGGGTCAGCCTTTTTGACATTTGTGGAAGAAGAAGTTGGAACCTTAAAGAAACCAAATGCAACATTGAAATTGAACAAAATGACAAAAAAGGTAGCGATCACAGAAGAAGCTGGAAGAAGCTAGCAATCGTAGTAGTCAAAATTTTATGCAGCGCCAACACGTAAGGGAGGCCCATAAATTGGCCTCCTTAGCTCCTTTCATGACCATCCCAAGTATTCTATTATGAGATAGAAAAATAGAGAGTTAGAAATATTTTGAGTGTTTTTTCTATTTTCAAAAGATATTGCTGTTGTTATCTTCCTGTGATTTAGAGAAAAGTTGTAACTCCTATTATTTTTTTATAGTGAATTCTTTTACTTTTGTCCATAATTTTTATTTTTATTTATTTGGGGGGTTTTTACAAAAAATTCGTGTGTCTTATTTTCTTCATTCTTATTATTTTTTTTAAATTATTAGCTGTAACCATACTTTAATCCAATGTTATTTTATAACAAGTGGTATCAGAGCTTATATTGGAGTGTTTATATATCTACTTTTTATATGCTATGTGGTTATCACTATAAAAGTGGATTCTCCTTATCAAAAAATAAATTAGATTATTAATCCATCTTTTGGAAGGTATTGGGTACTATTCACGTGTATGGGGATACTATTCACACGTATGGTTACTGTTCATGTGAAATAGTGGGAGCTCATTTTATGCTCAAAGTAGTTCGTGATAAAAGCAATGGCAGCAAAATTTGACATTGAAAAGTTTAACAGAAGAAATTTCTCACTATGAAAATTGAAAATGAAAACTATCTTGAGAAAAGATAATTGCTTGGCGGTCATCAGCGATAGGCCATGAGATTTCATGAATAACGACAAGTGGAATGAGATGGACATGAATGCTGTTGTAAATCTTCATCTGGCACTGACAGATGAAATATTGTCTAGCATAGAAGAGAAGAAAACAACAAATGATATTTGGGATCATCTTACAAAATTGTATGAGGCTAAAACACTTCACAACAAAAATTTTCGTAAGAGGAAAATGCATACTCTACGGATGTCAGAATCTAAATCGGTGACACAACATATCAACTCTTTGAATACCCTATTTTTGGGTTATAAAATAAAGATAAATGAAGGTGTTGAACTTTTACTTCAAAGTCTACCAGATTCATATGATCAACTCACCATCAATCTGAAAAATATTTTCACAACGAAAATCCTAGTCTTTGATGATATTGCAGCTGAAGAAGAAAATCGATGCAAAAACAAAGAAGACAGATTGGTCAACTCGCAACAAGCAAATGCACTAATGGTGGTGAGAGGGAGATCAACGGAACGTGACTTAAATGGGAGTCAAAATCATGGTAGGTCAAAGTCAAGAAGTAAGAAGAACTGAAGTGCTACCACTGTTACAAGAATGATCACCTGAAGAATTACTGGAATTTGAACAAGAAAAATTTCACTCCTTAAGGAAATATAGTAAGTACCTCTGGTGAAGATGATGCATTATGCTGTGAAGCAATGACAACTTATGAAGGCAGAACAATATTTGCTTATGTATTGTTCATTGACTCTAGAGCCACATTTCACATAATCTCTCAAAGAGAATGGTTCCATTATTATGAATCTGTCTCTGAAGGATTTGTGTACAATTGTGATAATCATGCCTTAAAGATTGTCAATATTGGAACCATTAAGTTGAAGTTTCATGATGGTACAATGCGCACCGTTCGAGAAGTACGGAATATGGAAGGCTTGAGGAAGAACTTGTTGTCTTTAAGATAACTGGATGAACTTGACAACAAAATTGTGGTTGAGAAAATGATCGTGAAAGTGATTCGAGGGGCACTTGTACTAATAAAGAGAGAAAAGGTAATTGCGAGGTTATACATGTTAAAATGGGAGACTTTGCTGGAAGGACAAGCATCAGTTGCTTTAAGTAGTCCAAGTGAAAGATCTACAACAGTGTGGCATTAGAAACTTGGACATGTTTGAACAAGGAATGAAAATCCTTGTGGAGCAGAATCTACTTCCGGGTCTCACAAAGGTATCCTTACCCTTTTGTGAGCATTGTGTTATGAGTAAGCAGCACAGGTTAAAGTTCAATACATCGAATTCTAGAAACAAAGAAATTATAGAATTAGTTCACTCTAATGTATGGAAAGCACTAGTTCTGTCCTTGGGAGGAGCAAAGTATTTTGTGTTCTTCATAAATGATTATTCAAGGAAATGCTAGGTGTATCCTATCAAGATGAAGACATATGTGTTTCCAATCTTCAAAGTATACAAAGTGTGAGTAGATTTTGAATTTGAAAAGAATATCAAGTTTTTGAGGTCAGATAATGGAGGAGAATATACCATCAATGAGTTTGTTGAATTCTTTAATCAGGAAGGCATCAAAAGATAGTTTACTACGGCATACACTTCTCAATGGAGTGACATAATGGATGAACAGAACCTTGTTAGAAAGAACAAGAGCAATGTTGGAAGCTGTAGACTTATATAGAAAAGTTTTTTTGGGCAGAAGCAGTTAGTACCACCTATTATGTGATAAATCAGGCCTCGTCAACTGCAATTGAATTAAAGACACCGATAGAGATATGGACTCGGAAGAAAGTTGATTATTCAAAACTTCATATATTTGGAAGTCTAGTATACGTGATGTACAATGCCCAAGAAACTACGAAGTTGGATCCAAAGTTCAAGAAATGCTTATTCTTGGGGTATGCTGACAGAGTGAAGTGATATTGCCTATGGGATCCCACTGACCGCAAGGTTATAGTCAATAGGGATGTTATCTTTGTAGAAGATAAATTACAGAGAAAAGAAAGTGAATGATAGCACTATGAAAGAAAATTCAGAGACTATAATGCTATATGTAAAAAATGAATCTAAACAAAAGGATTCTTCTGAAGCAGCACCGAAGCATGAGGAACAAGAACTAGTTGTGTTCGGGGCACCAGAAATTCCTTCGTCAGGTTGCTTAACAAGACGAGCAGGTTAGCACTCGAATTATGTTATGGAGAGCAATGTTGCATACTGTTTTCTAATAGATGATGGGGAGTCATCAACTCTTTAAGAAATAATGAACAGTTTAGATGCATCTTAGTAGATGACAGCAATGCATGAAGAAATTGAAGCTCTTCAAAAGAACAAAACTTGGAAACTTTTCTCGTTGCCACAAGGAATAAAGCCTATTGGTAACAAATGTGTGTATAAGATCAAACGTAATAGCGATGATCAAGTGGAACGATATCGTGTAAGACTGGTGGTAAAAGAATATGCTAAAAAAGAAAGGATTGATTTTAATGAGATATTTTTTATTTTTATTCTAATTATTATAGTTCGAATAGTTTTAGCAATATGTGCTACATTTGACTTACATCTAGAGCAGATAGATGTGAAGACTATTTTTTTTATGAGGATCTTGAAGAAGAAATATATATGCTCCAACCAGAGGGTTTTGAAGAAAAAAAAACATAACTTAGTTTGCAGGTTGAACAACTCTCTATACGATCTCAAACAGGAGTTAAGATATTGGTATAAAAGATTTGATTCCTTCATCATGAGTCTTGAATACAGTAAACCTAATATAGACCCTTATGCATATTTCAAGAGGTTTGGTGAAAGTATTACACTTTTTGCTATTGTATGTAGACGACTTGCTGGTAGTATGCCTCAACAAAGATTGTATTAAAGAATTGAAGGCATAGTTGGCTAGAGAGTTTGAAATGAAGGACCTAGCCAACAAGCAAGATTCTAGGGATGCAAATTCGCCGAGACAAAAATAATAGAAAAATGTGACTTTCATAGAAAAATTATTTGAAGAAGGTCTTGCGATGCTTCAACATGCAAGACTATAAGTCAATTTTCACCCCACTTCTTATTAATTTCAAGTTATCCTCCAGTATGAGTCTTAGCAGTGAGGCAGAGAAGATAAAGATGTCTCAAGTATCGTATGCATCAATAGTGAAAAGTTTAATGTTCGTATTTGTATAAGACCAAACATTGCACATGTAGTGGGTGTCATTAGTCGGTATATGGCGAATCCTCGTAAAGAGCATTGAAATATTGTGAAAAGAGTCCTAAGATACATTATGGGGACCATAGATGTTGCATTGTGTTATGGGAAATTAGACTTTATTGTCAAAGGATATGTTGACTTAAATTATGCATGTGATCTTAACAAAAGAAAATTCACCACAGGATATGTGTTTGTTCTTGTTGGCGGAGCTGTAAGCTAGGTTTCAAAACTGTAGTCAATTGTAGCCATGTCAACAACAGAAGCAAAATATGTAGCAGCTACACAAGCTAGTAAATAAGTAGTATGGTTGAAGATGATATTAGAGGATCTCGGGGACGAACAAGAGAAATTTCTCTGTTTTGTGATAGTCAGAATACCTTGCATCTTGCAAGGAATCCAACCTTTCATTCAAAGACAAAACACATTCGAGTTCAATACTATTTTGTTTGTGAGAAAATGGAGGAAATAATCATGGATTTACAGAAAATTCATACCAAAGACAAGCTAGTAGATTTCTTGACAAAAGCGATTAATACTGACAAGTTTGTTTGGTATTAATCCTCTAGTAGCCTAGCAGAGACATAAGCAACAGGGAATGACAAGGAAGAAATAATGGTGTGAAGATTGATTAATTCTCAATCAAATCTTTAAGTGAAAAATTGTTGGGTCAAAAGTTACGGTTGAAAATCGGCCGCAACAATTAAGAAAGAAATGTGGCTGTAATGTTTGAATAAAATATACAAAGAAAAGAAGAAATTGAAGAAAACAAAAAGGTCAACCTTTTTGACATTTGTGGAAGAAGAAGCTGGAACTGGAAGAAGCCAAGTGCAACATTGAAGTTAAACAAAATGACAAAAAAGGTGCTCGCATAGGCAGCCCAATTGGTCAAGAAGGGGGCACAAAGTGCCTTCCGTGGTGAATTTTGGACCAAGACCAAGGATCGAGTCTCGCAAACGGCAGTGTGGGGGTACCTCTCTCCAAAGTGAGGGGGGCTACTTGTGCGCGGTGAGCCGGGTCTAGCCACTGCATCCGGCTGGGTCACCATGATTAACCTCCTCCCACGTCCTGTCAGGCCGAGTGTGGGGGGTGCCCGGGGTGAGTGATTTCATCTTTTGGACCAAAATGACAAAAAAGGTAGCAACCACAAAAGAAGTTAGAAGAAGCTAGCAGCCGCAATAGTTGAAATTTTATGTAATGCCAACGTGTGAGGGAGGCCTATAATTGGCCTCCCTAGCTCATTTGATGATCATTCCAAGTATTCTATTATGAGAGAGAAAAATAGAGAGTTAGAAATATTCGGAGTGTTTCTCCTATTTTCAAGATAGATTGTTATTGTTATTTTCTTTATAATTTAAAAAGAAGATTGTAATTCATATTATTTTTCTGTAATGAATTTTTTTAATTTTGTTTGTAATTTTTACCCTAATTTATTGGGGGGAGGGGGTTTTGCCAAAAATTTACGTATTCTATTTTCTTTATTTTTATTATTTTCTCAAATTATTAACTATGACTTTGCTGTAGTGTTATTTTACAACAAACCCGTGGGTTATCAAGTTTCTATCTCTTTGAGATCCAATTAGAACGATGATATTGGGTGATTTCAATTGGAACCCAACAATGATGCCCAATATTGTTGCTGGGTCTCAATTGAAACCATGCAACATCCCAACCTGAATCTGTCAATTTGGCTTAACAATTGTTTCTTATTTTAGTTTTTTAAAAGAGAGAGAGGGGACTGTATTTTGAAAATTCAAAGAAAATTAATTATTATTTCTTAACATCAGAGGAGCATATGTTGCCTGGGAGTTAAACTCAAGGGAGATCTATGACATTTTAAAAAATAAGAGGGACAGTTGGCGCAATTTAGATAAATTTTATAAAAATGTGTGTAATTTACCTTATAAGTATTAATTTGTAAACTAAATACACATAAAATTGTAATGATACAAGAATTAAATTACTAATAATAAATTTAATCTGCTTTAAATCGAACAATTGGACAGGTGGTACTCTGTGTGGTGGGCTTCTTGTTGGTGCAATGATAAATCATCAAGTGAACTTGTGAAAATGCAAAAGAAAATTACAAATTTTTTAAAATTACTGTTCTTACGTGTTTTTTCATCGTTTGTGTCATTAATTTTAATAAATAAAGTAAATCATAGATAGAAATTTTGTCTCATTACGTAAAATAAAGAGTTGAATTCATGATTCTAACTTATCATAACTCAACTACTTGATTTATATCTTAAGAACGAGATTTACGAATTTCTTATACCTTGGGAATATGGTGCATTTACACAGGGGTAGTGGGATGATCCTACTAACAGAGGTGAGGTGAGTTGTGGGTCATAGATGCTAGGGTGTTATTCGCGTTGCTCACTGAAATAATATTAAGGGCAATTATGTTGGGCAATGGAGTGACGTCATAAATGAGATTTATGATTATATATAAGTCAGGCGTTACATTAGGGCGTGAACTTCATTAACAAATATATTTAATTATTCACGTGTTAAGATGCTGAAGGCTTGTAACTTCAGGCGGCATCAAAGTAATTTCATGACTTAGCTGTCAGGCAAGCGAACTCGCGAGATGGCAAGTATCGTACCGTTTGGGTAATTAATTGATTTGAGGGTGGGTGGATGGGCATTTGATTAATTGATCTGATCTCCAAAGCTGAAGCACATTTTGCTATCCTATCCTATCCTTCCCTTCCTTCTTGCGTTTGAACACATGGAGGAGTTAGCGTCTTGATTCCTTTCCCATTCACTACTGCTCCCTCTCTCTCTCTCTCTCTCTCTCTCTCTCTCTCTCTATATATATATATATAAATCACGAGCAAGTTATGGCCATTAAGCTCCGATTAAGTATAAAAAAATCAGAAAAGAAAAGTTGGGAACTTGAGCGTGTTTCATACGAATACGATACGATGAAAACAACGGAGGGTCCCAAATGAGACTGAAGCAAGTTGGGTAAGCCAATTTGTTCACTAACATATATATATATATATATATGTAGTTTTCGTTGAATTTTAATCTGATGAAGCAGAATTAATTAATAAATGGGAATGGGCGGTACTCAAGATCATCCAAGCCCAGACGATGATGCCATCAATCACGATGGGGACATGTACTTTTGCATTTATACGGGACCCACTACCCCTCTTGTTTGTCCCTCTCTCCCATTAGCTTATAATAATAATAATAATATAATATATATATCTGATGGGTCGGCCTTCTCTCTGCTCCTGATTGAGTTTGCATGGCCCCCACACCACACCATACCCGCCCAATTTGTTTCCCGCTGGATCTTATCTTTCTCTCTTCCATTTCCTCCTAAAATCATGTGATTTGTTGTAGGGTTATGATTTTTTTTAACCCTTTTTAAAATTAAAAATAAATTTGGATTTTGATACATGCATGCATGAGATGAGATGGGTCTGAAATACTGGGGTCCACTAAGCTTGGATTAGGTCAACCAATTGAGTTGAATTAGAGACAATCTCAACAATTTTGGGTGATTTTTTTATGAATAGATTACCTCGAATGAATGAGTGAGAGAGTGGCTTTGTAAATTATTATGAATGATTTTAATTAATTTTCAGTTTAACATGATACAACTGCCAATTCATTTTAACCAAAAAAAAAATGTTTTCTTGGAAGAATGAAATAACGGGGGAAGGGAAGGGAAGAGATTTTGATATTTGTTTGTTTGGCATTTTGATGGTGGAGCCGGAACGCAAGGAGATAAGAACGGGCCCGCTTCCACAACATGGACTTGAATGAATGATGGATCACTACAGCCTTTGCCTTAAGAAAAAAGGCGGTTTTGCTAATTTGAGATGCCAAACGCATCGCTTGTTTTTTTGTGGCCCATCACGGCGGCATGGAGCAGCAATATAGCAACTTGACAATTACGGCCTCCCCCCCAACTTGTTCTAAAGCCTATTTATTTTTGTCTCTATTCGCTTCCGCACCACCCCACCGCCATACCATACCAATCTCTCTCTCTCTCTCTCTCTCTCTAGGGGCTACGCTCGTCGTCTCATGTCATGTATTTATTAATATGATTAATTCAAAATAATTTATTTATTTTTTATATTATAATTATTCAGAAAGACATATATAAGGGTTAGAGCATGTAGGTTGGATGCTCCAGCCAGCCAGCCCGCCCGCCCCAATTCATTAGCTATCATGTAACTGGCAATCTTACTTACACCACCATCCAACCTTCTAATCATCATTTTTATGTCAAATAATATCTTGTTAGACTTTTATTTATAACAGTGTCATTAATGCATCTAAATTTGACCCCGCATCAGACCTAAGAGACTGAGTCTAAAATTTACATATGTATATATATATTCTACTAAGATTTGATCCCAAACTCACCAACGCAACCACCTACGTTCAACTACTACTGCTACTACATTATAAATTATCATCATTAGAGCCTCTAGTCAAAACCCTACCAATGCCCCAGGCTTAGGCTTTCACGTCATGGGCAAAATATCTGGCGGATGGTGAGGCTGGTAAGGTTAATGATGAGGTGGGCACCTGGAAATTAAATCATCTGTTGAGACTGCAATGGGGGAGGGGGGAACTGGAGGATTTCTATATGATTGTTTAACTGGAGGATTTCTATATGGTTGTGGGGCAATTCGAATTTGAACTCGCCTCATAAATAATATTTCAGGAATAAGTTGGAGCTAGGTTTCCCAGAGCCAGAGTCAACTTTGTTTGATTCAATGAATTGTCTTCCACTACCTTCCAAGCTTTAATTCATCCTATTTAGTATTGTATCCGGTTTGACACATTTTTTATGTTTTTTTTTTTTTTTAAAAAAAATTAACTTGTTATCTGATAATTAGCAGAGAGCTTTTCCATTGCTTAGACCTATGCCTGCAAACCCAAAAGGACTAGTCTTTTACTAAAGAGAATTGGGCAGCCCAACGGGCTATCTCAGGCCCACAAGTCTTTAATTACATACATATTCAGCAGCCCAATTGGGCTTCTTTGTTCAAACTATCACAACTTGTCCAACTACCCCCCAAAACTTCGGCAGGGCAATTTAACCCAAAAATTACCAAACTCTACCCACTTTATCAATTCTATAATAAAATTTAAAATTTGTCAATTTTATATTTTAATTTTTAATTTCGTATCATTCAACAATATCATTAAAATTTTAATAATTAATACACTTTTAATTTGTTAATTATTGATTTATCTTCCAATTTTCACAGTATTTCAGAAATATTAATACATAAAATATTAGTTATTTAAATTCTTAAAGCATTGTAGAAAAGGATAAGGTTTACAATTCAAATGTAAAATTGATAATTTTTAAAATTTATTGTAGAATTAGTATACTGTATAAAGTTTAATATTTTAATAGTAATTAATCCTTTTCGATATCATTTAAATAATTAAATTTTTATACATAATAATATGTTATTGGGATTATCAGAACATGAATTTTGTTATAATATTCACTAATTGTTATTAAGCATGAGTACTATTAAATTAATCTTACAAAACTTACTTAAATCATTGGGTGAAGTGTCTAGAGCAAAGGCCAAATAAGTCATTATATTTTTAGACTTAAGGGTAATTTGACCAATGCATTTTAAAAAAAAAATCAAATAAATTATTATACTTTTAAGCTCAAGGTCATGTTAGAAATTATGATAGATATTTTTTTATTATTGTTTTAATATACTTTAATTCTATTAACAACAGAAATTATGTCTCCCAATCAAAATAACTTCACACAAATGCAAATTCAAATATAAAAAATCTCACGCATTAGCAATTTGTGTCTTTTTAAATTAACAAATACCGAAATTCTAATTCTAAACAAATACATACATTGTATTTGTTTTAAATTTAATAAGTTGATAATAAATTTAATAAAAAAACAAATACTGCATTTTTAATATGTACTTGTTAAAAAATAAACAAGAAAACAAATATAATAAGTGGGGCTGTGGGAGTGGGAATCCAGCCCTAATGTTTTCAACACCTCGGGATTCCTCTCACCATTTGAAAGCAATCAACTTTCGGTGCCCCCAAATTCCGTCAGGCTAGCACCTTCGTCACTTTGGTACAAAACTTCTCCCAA